>NC_091434.1:2980513-3028013 GCF_964237555.1 Oryctolagus cuniculus
ATTTCACTGAATTCATTTTCTAAGTCAATCTGCTTTTCTATTCCTTCAGAAATTCCTGGGACACACGTATTTTGACATTTGATGATGTTCCATAGATCCTGAGTACTGTTTTCACTTTTTTCTGATCTTTTCTTCTTTTTGTGTGTGTGTCTAACTGTGATATTTCAAAAGCTGTGTCTTCCAGACCAAATATTCTTCCTTTGGCTTTACCCAATCTGTTGTTCAGGATTTCCACTATTTTTTATTTGGCATAGTGAATTCTTCATTTCTAATATTTCAATTTGATTCTTTTAATATTTCTATTTCCTGGGCAAATTCCATCCATTAATTACTTTCTTTAACTTTTGTAACTCTGTGCCTTTGCGTAGTCTTGCGATCAATCTGTTGACTTCCTTTTCAGGTATCCCACAAATATCCTCATCTCCCGAGTCTGATACTGAAGTCTCACTGCGTTCCTTTGGGGAGTTACGTTGTCTTGTCCATATCCTCATACTGCTATGATTTTTCTGCATCTAAACACTTGTCCATATCCTCTCTGAACGTGCCCCAGGCATAGTGAGGTGCCTGCTCCTTCAGGGACATCCAGAGGCGTGTGCTGGGTGGGACAAGAGGGCTCTCGCCAGCGTTTGTGGCTTGGGGAAAAATCCAGGGCAACACCCAGAATATGTGTGGCTGTTCACTTGTGTAGTCGGGAGGGGAGAGGGGACGATCACCCTGGCCCTTCTCTGTGCCAAGGTTGACCTCTCTGTGCCTGCACCCCCCACTCAGGTGCATGAACTGCATGAAGAATCTATGTGCTATGTTGTGTGAGCAGAGGTCCTCCTGGCTTAGCGCACAGTCCTAGGACTCCCACGGTCAGGATGCAGGATTCCCATGGTCACAGGCTCTGGGGGATCTGCTCTCTGGCCTGGGAGCTTCTCCCTCCAGAGAGAGCTGCTCCCTCCCTGAGTTGGGCCGCCTGGTAGGGATAGGGCGTGAGGACAATGAGCCCTCTGTGGACTGCATTCAGTGGGCGCCCTGCCCCCTGCAGCTCCTCCACCTGGACCCAAAGTCAGTGGGGACTGCAGATTTCCCTGACAAAGTCCACCAGAGGCACAGAGGCCACCACAGCCTCCACTCCTCTTGCTGTGGGAGGACGATGCTTTCCCTGCTGACTGGGAGGGAGTGACGTGCCCTCTGCTCACAGTGTGTACTCTACCACCTCTGCCAGCTCATCTGCCTGGAATCCAAGTCCCCGGGGACTGAGGAAGGCCCCTGGGAGACCTTCACAGTGCACCGTCTCCGGGGTTTGGAATGTCCCAGGTGCGGGGCTTTCCATGTTGATAAACATTCTGCTATGCTTTCCACCACCTTTCTGCATCCAGGAGGAGGCAGAGGGGCCAGGAAGAGGAGAGAGGCAGTGAGGGGGTGGGGGATGGGGAAGAGCCAGACAGGGGGCAGGGCGAGGGGAGGGTCCTGTTCCCAGGAAAGAGCAAGAGTGGAAGCAGGGAAAACCCAGGGCTCCAGAGGAGGCTCCAAGCCCGTCTCCTGCCTGAGGGCTTGGAATGAGGGGAGCTGCCCCAGAGGAGGCGGGGATCTGGTGGGTCTGCCAGAGAGGAGGCCCCAGAGGGTCAGAGTCGCAGGGGGGGTGGGGTGAGGGGAAAGACTCACCCAACGAGAAGCAAGAATCCCCGCGCTTAGACCAACATCCCATCCTAAGCTGTGGTGGGTGAGCATTTCCCCAGAGTGAGAGAAACTGAGAGAATACCCCAGGCCCTAATGGGGGATGGACTGGCCTGGCCAAACACCCCAGGCCCTAAGAGGGGGGGTAGACCAGTCACGAGCATCGCCCCAGCACAGAGCCCTCTCCTCCCATCTGATGGGTTGAGAATGAGGTCCGCTGTGAGCACACAGCGATGAGATCTGGCAAAGCCCCTGGCTGTGAGTTCATTGGAAAGTGTAAGTACAAGCTGGGGTGAGAACGTGGTCCTGAGAGACGTTTCTCAGGCCGTCCAGGTCAGAAGGGAGAAAGGAGATTGTTGGAAAGAGAAGGTGGGGGTGGGCGGAGGCAGTACAGGGTGGGAGGAGTCAGAAAGGAGAAGGTTCAGAGGAAGGGGTGGGGGTCACAGCTCTTACCCAGACACCAGGACCTCCGCTCCCCTCCTCCCCTGGGCACCGAAATGTAGGAAAAAGGATCCAGATCCGCGTGGAGAGACACTGGGATTTATTTTCTCCTTCACATTCAAAGGAGAATTGCGCTGGATGTAGAATTCTAGGCTAGTATTTCTCTCTACACTTCCAAGACTTCCAAGAATAGGTCCTAGGTGGATTGGAAGTGAGATAAGAGAGTAGACTCGGGAGTGGGAGAGTCGCACATCGGGGCTGGCCTGGTGGCACAGCGGCCGGGCTGCTACCTGGGCTGCTGGCATCCCATGCGGGCTCTGGTCCAAGTCCTGGCCTCTCCACAGCCAGCTCCCCGCTGACGCGCTTGGGGAAGAACATGGCGCAAGCACTTGGGCCCCTGCACCTGAAGAGTTAAAATTGTATATGTGCGGGTGTAAAAAGTTAAGCTTAAGCTTACAGGTTTAAACCTTCCCGGTGCAGCTGTAAAAATAAAACAGAGTGAAGTAGCACCTTGACAGTAGGGACTCCATTTTGGAGCACTTGAGACTGCATTCTGGGAAAGCAACCCCCCACCGTGAGACTCTGGTCCGAAACTATGATCTCAAATAGTCGGACAATAGCAGTGCACTACATCACCCTTGGCAATGCACAAAAACCCCCTAGCATGATTGCTCAAGCTTAAAAGTAGAAAGGTTGCACCTGGGTTACCTGGGCTAATAATGAAGATGTGATTTGTCTATGTCTTAAGATCATAATTGCTGATTGTAAGACTTTAGCAACTGCTTAACAACCGTGTATTCTCTTCCCTTCCTGGTTTTGCGGTTTTTGCCTTTATAAACCCTAACCTTTGGTTATTCGGGGCTGCTCTGCTCATGTATGATCAGACAGCCCCAGCATGCTGGATAATCAATAAAACTTCCCCGTGCTGTTTGCATAAGAGACGTGTCTCTTGGTGACGTTTTTCGGGTGGTCGACTCTAACACACCCTGTGGGAGACCTGGATGAAGTTCCATTCCATGTTCCCGTCTTTGGTTTGGGCCAGTCCTGGCCGGCCATCTGGGTGGGGAATGAACCGGCAGATGGAAAATTCTCTCTCTCTCCCTCTCTCTCTCTCTCTCTCTCTTCCTTTCTCTGTACCTGCCTTTCATTAAAATAGTATTTTAGAAAAGAGTCACAGGGGCCGGCGGTGTGGCTCACTAGGCTAATCCTCCACCTTGCGGCGCCGGCACACCGGGTTCTAGTCCTGGTCGGGGCGCTGGATTCTGTCCCGGTTGCCCCTCTTCCAGGCCAGCTCTCTGCTGTGGCCAGGGAGTGCAGTGGAGGATGGCCCAAGTCCTTGGGCCCTGCACCCCATGGGAGACCAGGATAAGTACCTGCATCGTGGCTTTGGATCAGCGTGGTGCGCCAGCCACAGTGCCCCGGCCGCAGCGGCCATTGGAGGGTAAACCAACAGCAAAAGGAAGACATTTCTCTCTGTCTCTCTCTCACTGTCCACTCTGCCTGTCAAAAAAAAAAAAAAAAAAAAAAAAGAGTCACAGGTCTTCACATTTTCAACACTGTCTTGAGTTGCCAAGTTTCACACAAAAAAGTTTCACCAATGTGTAAAATGCACGTGAATTCTACTCCTCATACATCATCCAGATGTGTTCAGAATGGATTTTCGCCACCAGATCGGGTGAAATTGTGTCTCAGTGACTTAACTGGCATTTCCCTCGTTAGCAGGCAGCTGGGGACCCTGTGTACGTGCCTTGGCTCCCCAGTGTCCCCGCTGGGGCTGCTTCCGGTTCCTCTGTTGGTTCCTAAGACAATTTTCTTCATCTTGCATATCAATCCTTGCCAGGTATTCATGCAAAAAAAATACTTTTTCCAATGTGTAACTTGCCTTTTTGCTTGTTTTTGGTACAATGTTACACTAACTGTGCTTGGTTTTGGTACAATGTTACACTATGTGCTTGGTTTGGATACAATGTTACACTATTGCACAAGGTTTTTCACTTTCGTGAAGTCTAATTTTACGTGTTTCTTCTTAACGGTTTATGCTTCATTTTGTTTATAATAAATGCATCGCAATTTTTGTCATTATTATTAATTTCATCAGCTTTCTTTGGGGATAATTTAGTTGTTTTGCTAAATTTTTAGTTTGATGCTTAATTGATTTCATTCCTTTTTTTAACTTTTAGCAAAAGTCGTTTAGGAGGATTTTGTGTTTTCTTTCCATGTGGCAAGGCATTCTTTCTTTTTCTCTTTCTACTTAGCTTATTACATTAATCTGATGGTGTTATAGTCCAGGAATCTGCTCTGTGTTTTGTGTCTTTCAGCCTCAGTCTAAATCACGAGACCTCAGCATTTTCTGCCACCCACATGGTGGAAGCCTCCAGGTCACGCCCTGCACATATGTGCGTGCCTGGATGGGGAAGATGGAATGGGGATTGCCAGACCCCAAGGAGAGTCGGAGAGCTCACACTTTCTGCTGAGCGCAGCAGAAAAGCTCCCGTGCAGATCTGACCTCTTAATCCGCGCTGACCCAGCCTGCTCCAAAATCAACTAGTCCAAGCCTGGACGTCACTGATCCGTCAGCCACTTACGTGCCCTCCCAGGTACCGGCGTTTCGTCCAGAGCGTCCAGAGCGCTCCAGGTGGCCCCTGATGAGCCTCCATGTGGGAGGAACAGGACATTCATCAACAGCTGTCTCCACTCTCTCTGGCTGGGAACTCACTCCCAGTTCTCCTCCATAGCTGGTGTGCTTCTCAGCCTTGCCCACACGACAGCCATACCACAAGCTCCACCATCTGGTGGTCTAAGTAGTCGGAAGGCCAGAAATAGAAAATGCCCCAAATGCTAACAGCAGGAGCCAAGTTCTTCCATTCTTAAATTTCCCTAGAGATGGTAACAGTGTCGGTTACCAATCCTCCCCCATTGGGAAAGGGGTGTCCTCAAAGGAAATGTCCCCCTTCCCTTCCCGCCCAGTGCTAGGCCATCCGAGGTCTTTGTTGGCTCCCCAGGGAGCGCCCAGCACCTCGCTCTGGCCCTGGGGCCAGGAGGCTGCAGGTGGCAGCACAGAGGGGTGAAGGTGTGCACATGTCTCGCTCTGCGCTCGCGCTGTCCCCAGGAAACCACGCTTCCCCAAGGCCCGAGCCCGCAGAGGAGCGTAAGTCCTGTGCTCAATAGGCATCTATTGATGATAACGATGGTCCCAGCTGCTCCTCTGTCTGCCAAGGGATGCATTTTCCCAATTCTCTTCTGTTGCGCAAAGCGGTTGGTTCGTCCAAGGAAGGCATCTGAGAGCAAGGCGCTGGAGCTGAGGTCTTTGGTGCCGTAAACCTCGCGCTGGGACCTCCCCAGTTCCCCCCACCCAACTCCGTCCCAGATGCTGCCCCAGAACCCACACTTCTGTTTTCTTCTGGAAACCCATGCGAGCGCCGGGTACTCTGCAGCCCAAGAGCAAAGCTGTCAGGTGTATCCGTAGGGAGAGGCCCCTCTGCCCTCCTTACCTCCTCGCTCGGGCCCCCTCCCGCCTCCCCCTAACCACCAGAGCCCCCTCCCCTCTGCATTCCTCCTGCATGGTTTCTGCTTGCTGTACCTGGAGAGGTGCTTGAGTGACTTCTTTGATTCCTTTGTCTGTCTCCACCCCCGGAACGGGGGTCGAGAGCTTTGCTGAGTTTCCTGCTTTGCTTTAGCCTGCAGACCACCTCGCAGCCAGCACTGGCCCAGGCCTCACGTGGATGAATGGTGAGTTTGGGGAGCAGCCGTGAGCGGAGTCTGAGCCAGGGAGCGAGTCATCATGGCGGCAGCCGACAGGTTTCAGTGGCAGGAGATGGCGCCCTCTGCAGTGGTCCCGCTCTGTGAAGATGGAGGACTACGGTCCACACAGCTCCCACTGGGCCTCTGGGCTGAGGCTTGTAGCCTATTAGGGCTGAGTTCAAGGATACATCAGAGGAGGGACAGGCACATGGAGGAGGCAGCAGAAAACCCAATGTTCTAAGCAATCAACTGCAAGCAGAAGGGAGTAAGGCCCAGTCTGTGTCTTAGGAAGAGTGGGTTCCTCTCCCTCTTCCTCCCTCCCCCTCTCTCTCACTCCCTCCCCCTCCCTCTCTCCTTCTCTCCCCCCCATGCCCTTCCCCCTCCCTCTCCCCCTCCCTCTCCCCCTCCCTCTCTCCCCCCCCCATGCCCCTCAGTGCCTGCCTCCTCCCACCGTGCACAGGGAGCATCTTCCTAGTGAAGAATTCCCAAAGAGATCGCTCAGCGTGGAGATCCTGATTCTGTCTGACCACGCGTGAAATGCAGCAGCCTGTGTTTCCTCCCTCAGCGGCAGCGCTGGGGTTTGAGTGGCGGGCGGGGGTCCAACTGGCGGGTGAGGGGTCTGACTGGCGGGCAAGGGATCTGACTGGCAGGTGGGGGTCTGAGTGGCGGGCGAGGGATCTGAGTGGCGGGCGGGGGGTCTGACTGGCAGACAGGCCTTGGAGTGCAAGCAATGCGCCCTCACCTCCCTGGCGCGGATCCCAGGCTCTCAAGGTTGGCCTGGAGCCCAGGGTCACCGCGTCCCATCCCGTATGCCACAGCTCTTCTTTCTTAACCAAATGTCGGCGTCATGCCTGCAGACTCTCCTCTCCCTGGTTTGTCACCTGCAGCCCGTGCCCGCCTGCCTTTCCCTCATTGTCCTGTGGGGCAATGCACTCCTCCCCTGACAGCCCCTCTTCAAAGCACACGGGCGACACTGAGTGCGTCGGTGTTCAGGCTGGGGCGGGGGTTGGGGAGAATCACCTTGAGGGCTCTGGGGCCTTGCTTGGGCTCATTGCTGGGGGTGCAAGATCCGAGAGGGCCCCTCCTGCTTCTGCATCTCTGCCAGGGGTGCCCGGGGGATCTGCCCCCCAAGCTCCACCCGCGGTGTGGACGACTGTGGTCTCTGGGCTGCTGGTGCCTGGGCGTCTCCCTGTCACTGTGTCCCGTCCCTCCCGGCGCACACCCACCCCTCAGCTGCTCGTGTGGGGAGTCCACGAGCTTTCTCCATGCACACAGTGCAGTGGGGAAGGGGGGTGAGGGCCTTTGCAAGGGGAGATGGGGACACAAGGGCCAGCAAGTCCCCGGCCAGCGTGCTGTCCCGAGAGCCAGCGCCCACTCTGCTTCCTGCCAGCCCCCCTTCCAGCCCTGCCACGGGGCCTCCAGCCCATCGCTGGACACTAATATTTTTCCAGTGCCACAAAGGGAAAAGTAAAATCAAAAGCTGTGGATGACATGAGGCTTGGAGAATGTGTGTGACCACTAATCCAAGCCATGTGCGTGTGGCGCTCGATTGTAACAAAAAAGGCAACGCATCTCCGGTTTGTCTGCAGCGGCTCAAGGCGACCTTCGATGCCTCCACCGGCCCTGCCGAGGTGGCTGAGGGGAGCTTCGATGTTGGCGGCGAGGAGACCCCTGCTGTGTGCGATGCCAGCCTTGTGGGCAGGTGTCAGCGATTGCTAGAGACCATCGCTGTGCAGCCTGGGGGTCGGGGTCTCTAAGCGCTGCCGCTGAGGCTGCTGTGCCCTGGATCCCGTCTGCATCCTCGCAGATGATGAAGGCGGAGCTGTCAGCCAGTCTGGATGTTTCTGGATGTGAAAGGAGCCCTCAGGACCTGGGTGTGTGTCCCTCACATCACAGCGCCCCTCTGCCCAGGGGGAGGGGGCCCTGTGAAGCCAATGGTGCCTTCCAAAGCCACAGGAAGTCGCATTCGCAGCCACCAGCTTAGCGAGCAAGGGGGCTCCCTCCAGGTTACAGACCTCACTGTGCACGCTCACCTGGGAGAGAACTCACTGCACGTTTTAGCCAACACGAGGCATCCTGCAGCCACATTCGACTAAACAACCTGTGAATCAGGGCTCGTCCACCGTGGAGGAAAAAAGGACCCCTGGTCCCGGGAAGAGCACCGGGTGACCCGGGCGTTAGACGCGGCAGAAGTCCATTAAGGCGGAGACAAGCTCTGTGCACCCCCGTGAGACCCCCCAGAGGCATCGCAGGTCCCCAGACCCAGGTTCCCAGGGATTGCGAGCAGTAGGAGTCCTACTGTCCACGCCTCTGCGCACTCCACCTCCTTTTCTCTCAGATAAAAAAGTCATCTCCTGAAATTCTCGCGAAGCTTCTCTAGCTAGAAATGATTGATTGGCGTACGTTCGTGGGATGATATATTTTGATTGCACGTAACTGAATAAAAGAAAACCACCTCTCCTTTTGTCCCCCAACCCCACCAAAGAAAGGGCATTAGAGAAGAGGGGCGATCAAGTCTTTAGGAGGCGCAGTTTTACAAACAGTCTGCAAGGAGCTTTCTCTGGGCTCCAGGCGCCCTGGCTCCAGCTGCAGACTGCGTGTGCCTCTGGTGTGTGCATCATTGTCTCAACACCACGAGGCCACGTCCTGCTCACCGGTGACGCTGCCCAGGCACGTCTCTTCCCCAGACTCATGGGAAGCCACTGTCCCATTTCGCTGCTGGCCTGGGAGGCCTCTAACTATAACCTCTTCTGCACAAGGAACAGGCTGTTCCACGCTGTCTTGTCACCTTTTTGATCTGACAGCCACATCACAAAGTGAGGGACAGGGGCTCGTCAGCGTGCCGTCCAGCGACTGCGTCTGAGGTCCACGCAGGTTGTGTTCGCAGTCTCAGAATTCCGAGGACGTTAGTGCTGGTGTCACAGAAGCGTGGACACAGAGAGGTTCCACGCCGAGCTCCACGGCGTGCAAGGCCGGCAGATGTGGTAATGGCCACTTTTCAACACTGCAGCTTTGCTGAATTACCCCCCCACACACACCCGTCGGAGCAGGCGCGTGCCCGGGGAGTCACGGCTCCGAGGCCGGGAACAGCACACGCTTGGTCTCGTTCACACACAGTCTCGGGAACAATTGGAATGTTCCGTTGGCTGCAGAGGCAGCTCTGGGCGGTGCTGGTGGCGGGGGCAGCGTGCAGGGACACGGGTACCGGGCGCGTGGCTGCGCTCCCTGCCCCTCGTGCTGGAGGACAGACTTCCCCCACGTGACCACGGCAGCTGCACTTTCCTGCTGTCCCGCTCCCGGAAGGCTCAGAGGACCGGAAAGTCCCTCCTTTGAGCTCCCGGATCTCTCCCACGCCCCCGGCCACATGCACGGACCTCCCCCCCACTTTTTTTTTTTTCGCTGAAATATTTCATTTCCTGGCTAGTGCTGCGCCAACGAAGCCAAAGGCCCAGCTGTCGGCCAGGCCAGTGCTGACAAAGGGGACCCGCGTGTTTTGCACCTGTGCTGGGTGCCCATGGCGGGGGCCACACATCTTCCTGACATGGCCACGCGACCCAGCCACGTGACCGCCGACAGTGCCCCTCCTGACACACGGCAGGACCCGTGCTGGGAGTGTTGCTTTTCTTTCGCTGGGTCTCTGTTCCCTTGTGCTTCTGCTGTGTCTAATGTCAAGAGCCTCACACGATGGTGAGAGGCCAGGAAATGACTCCCGGGGGACGGCCGGCACAGGACAGAGCGCAGACAGCCTCAGCCCCTGGGGGCCGCTGCGTAGCAACAGGAAAACAACCCAAGGAGACAGGGTCTGCAAGTGTAACCGCACTCTGCATGGCTTTCGGGGCATTGTGTGTAGGGGGGTGCCCCGGTGCCAGGGGAACTCCTGACATCTGCAGGGGCGCTTGGTGCCCCCCACGGAGTGGGGCCTTGCCTGGTCCTCAGACTGAGGGCCACACACCACGTACACCTGTGCTTTCCAGACCAGGACGCAACCCCTCCCGCCTCCCCCTCCTCCACTCCACGGTGGAGGGGCAGACGTGAGGCCCAAGACCCCACTGAGAACTGCAGGCAGCCACAGAAAGGGCACCGCTGGTCCTAGGACAGCGGAGGTGTGGGCAGCACTGGAACATGTGGCTTGAACTGGGTGGGGCTGACGGGTTGGGAAGTGTGGGCCTCCTGCCTGAGGCCTGCAAGACCCCCACACCTTCAGAGGGAGGCTGCCCACCCAGAGTCATCCCTTGTCTGGGAAGCAGGGCTACCTGAGCCCCTGCTGACTGTAGTCGTCCCTTACCTGCAACGTGGACACCGTGGGCAACGTGGACGCTGTGGGCAACGTGGACGCTGTGTGGCAACGTGGACGCTGTGGACACCATGGACAACGCCACGCTGTGGACACCGTGGACTATGTGGCATGTGGACGCTGTGGACAACGTCACACTGTGGACACTGTGGACTATGTGGCATGTGGACACCGTGGACAATGTCACGCTGTGGACACCGTGGACTATGTGGACAACACGGACACAACTGCTCTTTGTCCCTCATTCCCTGGCAGTGAGTGGCCTGGGAGCCTTCAGCAAGGAGCTGAGAAGTTCTTTGGTTCCCAGAGCCAGTGGACTAACCCATAACATCCCCCAGACCGTTCGGCTCTTAATTCAAACGCCAACAAGATAAACACTTCCATTCTCCCAGTTGGGAATCTTCAAAAGCAAAAATAGCAACTCCTTAGGTCAGCAGTCTTCAGCTTGTGGTTGCAACCCCCGGCGGGAAGTCCTAGTCACGCCGAGTGGGAGGTGGGTGACAGATAGGAACAAGTGTGCTGGCCGCAGAGCCCTCAGGCACCAGCCGTGCATGGGACCCAGGGCGTGACTCATCCCAGGGCAGGGACAATGGCTGGGACCCAGGCAGTGAATCGGTGACTCAACCTCAGGGCCCCGCTGCCTGGCGTCCTCTCCACCCACGGCTTCCTGGCTCTGGGGCCTCCACCCCCCGCAGGGCCAGAGGGAGAGAGGGGACCTCCCGTGGTTCCCAGGAAGCACCCTTTGTCTCGGGTCCATCAGAGCGGGACACGAGGGGTGACCACTTTCTGAGGACTTCTCCCCTGCTTGCATGTTGGAATCTCAGGCTTGGCCAAATCAATGCATATCAGTAAGAAATGGACAAGTTGAGCCTCGAGGAAGCGCCTTGTGAGGCCTGTGCAGACAGACAGACTGAGGAACTTTCTAGAAACTTTTCAAAATTTTCAATTGACTTTGTACACATACGATTAACTCTATGTTAAGTAAAGAGTTCAACAAAGAGTAAGAAGGGGGAAAAAAATAGATGGAGAAACCAAGAAAACAAAACTGTTCCTGGACAGTCAAGACAAGGGCAGCTCAAGTCATCCCTCCTCAGGGTGTCAGTTTCACTTGCTTTCTGGAAACTGGAGCCATCGTCAGAGCTGCGAATGGCCACACGTTCCCTGAAGCGTGTCCTTGGGCCGTGTCCTCCCAGGAAGCTGTGAGGGCCTGGCTGCCCCGCTGGCTGCACGCGTTTCTAGGAGGGAAGGAGACTTGGGGGCAGCGTGTCGTCTGCAGAGGTGGACGTGGGGCGTCCCAGGGCTGGAGGCGTGGCCGGCTCCTTTCCTGAAATTTCGCATTTCTACCCCCATATTTGTACTTGTGTGGAAAAGAAGAGAAAAAAGGAAAACAACAGACAAGGAGAAAGACAAGTTTGGCTTTAGCTGTGCATTAGTGGGCTCTGCGTCACTGTAATGCTTGGATGAACCCACGCGTGGTTTGGGAGGTTCACAGTCCGAGAGCGGGCGGCCCTGTTGGCTCGGCCCCTGGTGAAGGCTCTCCTGCTGACGGGCGCATCTCATGGCGAGAGGGAGCACAGATCTAAGTCTGCACTTGGAAAGGCCCTGGGACTCAATCTTGGGGCTCCCACAACCTGAACCCAACCCCTAAGCATCATGGATGGGTTAAGTCCCCACCCTCTCAGCACCACGGACGTATGACTTTGGGGACCAAGACCTTAACATGTGGGCCTTGGGGGACACCCACACTAATACGCAAGCCACAGCACCTCTGTCCCTCTTCCCTTCTCGGGTCTCTTGTCATCTCCATGGTGTGGACACGCACAGGCCCAGCACCAGGCGTGAGAAGTCTGTGTGTTACCTGGGGGACGGACCTAGGTCGGGGAGACAGGAAATGCAGGCACAGGGCAAGGGGCCTGCGGGGGGCTGGGGGCACACACGCTGCTACAGATGTCAAAGTTACTCTGGGCCCAGGTACCGTCAGCTTGGGCACCAGCAGGGAACCAAGGAGAGCCTAGAGGGCAGGGAGCTCCCGCCCTGGCTGCAGGGGGCTCTGCGCAGGGGCAGGCAGCCGTGCCTGGTGGGTGCAGGTCCTTGCTTTCCTCTAAGTCCTCAGAGACTTCAGACCGTGAGCAGCATCGGTGCAGGGGCGCTTCTAAACATTCCTGGGGAGACAGAATGGAAAGTCGTGTACTGGGGCGCAAACGCTTTTGAAATGCGTGCATGGTGGTTTGTCTTACACATTTCCCATGAGCCTTTTGGAGATTTTTTGTGGGAGTGTTTTTAATTTGTCTGCAATGACTCCAAGCATTTGTGGAGTCACCACTAGAAGCCTGGTATTCTAGATCCTGGGGACTCCAGTAACAACACAGAACCTCAGAGAGCGCTGTCACACAGAAAGAATACTAAAACTAGCACGACGGATGGTAAGTGAGGCGCCTGGGCTGGGAACGCAGACGTGTGTCTGACCCCAGCTTCTGCAGATACACATATGTTCACAACAGGGCAGACACACGCATGGCACAGCTGGAGCAGACACACATACAACACACAGCTGACGCAGACACACAGGAGACCACAGCTGGTGCAGATGCCCAGGTGGGCCCAGCTGCTTGGAGGCACTGAAGCCCTGGCTGCACCCCTCCAGAAAACATCAGTGCACCCCAGGGTCCCCCTATCTGAGCACGGGGGGCATTTAGGAAAAGCTTTGGGAGTGCCTTGGCTGGGGTCTGAACAGTCGCACAGGGAATTTTGGCCTGGAGCTGGAGTCTGCCGTGCAGAGGTGGGTTTAGGGAAGCGGCCATCGCCTCAGGCTGCTGGAACCTGTTGTCCTTGCCTAACTGTCAGCAGCTCTGCAGTCCTGCAGGGAGAGCGGCGAGCTGGGAGAGGAACCTGCAGGAGGAACCAGTGTGCTGCCATCCAGGACAGAGAGCAAGGAGTGACCAGTGACCACGGGAACCCTGGGGTGAGAGTGGTGTCTGGGTTGTAAGGGAAAACCCTCAGATGTCTGTGCTGAGTTCTGACTGTTGCTGATTCAACATGGCTGCTGCTGACACTGGCATCCTGCTGGGGAATGCAGTGGAGGAGCTATTGACTGGCGGAGGCCAATTGCCACCCAAGTCCACGACGATGTCGCTAAGGCCTGGGTGACTCTCCGTGACAGGCAAGCCTAGTGGACCCAGTAAACCTCCAGCCCTCGTCACGGCTGCCTCATTCCTTCAGCCATGGTTCCTCCTCTTTAGAGCTGACGTTCTTGCGTGATTTCTAACTAGGAGCGCGGCTGAGCGAGTCTCACACGTGACCCTCCGTTGGGTGGGCTGCCAAGAACTGAAAGCTCAAAACTGGAAGCAGGAATGACGGAGATGAGTGCAGGGTCTGGGCGGAGCGTGGGCGATGTGAGCGGAGCGTGGAGGCCCGCGTTGCGTAGTGAACCCGGCCCCCACCCCGTGAGCAGGTGTCTCTCCCTGCTGGGAGGGTCCGAAGCACCTGCTGACTGCGTGGCCTCAGGAGGAGGGCGTAGGATGGGAAGAGCCCTCCTGGAGTCCTGGGAAATGTGTGAAATTGGAGCTAGCTGCTCCGGCTTCCATCCTGAGCCTCCCCCACCCCACCCCCGGGCACCTTGTTGGGGAAGAAACTTCTCTGAGCCTCATCTGCAAACGAGGGTTGCCCATAGGCACCACGGCTGTTGGGACGGCTCAGGAGTTTGCAAACCACTCACCCAGTGCCTGTCCCAAGTGGGAGTCTAACAGCTGCCCAGTTCCACTCCTAGAACCCAGGCTTAGCGGTGGAAATCTAGAGCGCAGAGCACGAGGGAACCTTGATTTCTTCTCCAGGTGGGGACCATCTCTGTCTAAATGTGCAAGATGCTTAACAGCGTGTACACGCAGCCTTCATTGCTCAATGGAATAAAAAAATCCAAGTGGAAATGGAAAGGACATCTGTTTTCCTACCATGGAAATACCAGGAATGCTTCCATCATTTGTGTCGTGAGCAGAAGAGAGAGAAGTTCACCGCAAATGGAGAGAAACGCAGACAAAGAACTCAGCTCGGAGGCCCCCGGAACGGATGCTCCCGCTCTCAACCGTTCCCCGCGGGGCCCTTGTTTGCTTGCCCCGTGGGTGCACCGTGACGGGCTTGGGCCTCAGGCTCCGTCAGACATGACCCCTGGTAGCAGGACAGGTGGCTCTTACATGATGCCCATGCGTTGTGGTGTTTCTTATTTCTGCAAAGTGGCCTCTTTCGTACCGAGTGTGGTGCATTTTATCCACAATGTTCAACAGAAGTTCAGCCAAGTTCGAACTCTTAGAAAGCCTCACCCTGTTTGCTTTTCACAGTGCAAGGGCACAGCAAGCGATCGCAGACAGGAAGAGCTGAAAGTCCCCCTGCGACCTGGGACAGCACTTCCTGCCTCTTGGGGCTGCATGTGCTTGCTCCACAGCCACGCTTGTCCGGGGCGAGGTGGCACTAGTCTGGTCTCATCGTCCAAACACTGCGGAGGAACCTCCCCTGCACACAGAGCTTAAACGGGCTGGCCTCCCTGGCGCGTCCGTGGCAGTGTGTCCGGGCCGGGCACTGCCCCCTCCCTGCCGGCCTCCCTCTGCCTGTCCCCCTGCGCGAGCCTCGGGGGCAGGGCCCGAGAGCTGAGGCTGACTTCTCACTTTTCCCTGCTTCCTTGGACCTGCAGAGACCAGGGCAGACGTCGCTTCCTTCCGTCGCGTTCTTTCTTCTCTGGAACCCACCCGAGAACGATCCTTATCCAGAGCACGACTTGGAGAATTTGATGTGAATTTGGCACAGAAGTAGGATTCTTGGAGGACGTATGTCACCATTTTGATACTGGAAAATTCTCCAGTGACTCCCTTAGGACGCCCCGTTTAGCTCACAGTGCTGTGGAAATAGAGCCGCTTTTGAAGTGGGCCGGCAGCTACAAACATGGCGTTGGGTGCTGTAGGCTGGGAAGGTGGGAACCTGGATTTTAAGGACGGCTGCCTCACTGGAGGGCCGAGCATGGCGCTGGTGGTGGACCAAGGACGAAGGACCTTGCTCAGAGTTCCGGGATCATGGACAACTAAGTGTGCTAAGAGGCAGGCGCCCGGCCTCCGACGCTGCTTCCGTTATACCCACGTCCACACTGCCCGCCCACCCTCGTGTGGACACAGTGGCTTCGCTGGTCTGGAGTTCGGCTGGATTGCTGTTTTGGAAGCCTCAAATCCAAGACAGACCGCCTATAGTGTGGTCTCAGCACAGCTGCTGCCCGAGGCGGCACAGGTCCCAAGCCTTACAATCCCCATTGCTGGTGTCGCCACCTGGGGGTGTCCTGGTCCAGCCTCAGGGCTGTGCGGGCCGGGGGCCTTGGTCTGCAGCCTGTGGGGTTTGCACAGAAGACGCCCGCTCAGCGCACTGCACCTGCGGCAGGGATGCTCCTGGTGGCTCCAGCACTGGGTCAGAGCTGGGATCGGCTGCGCCCAGTAGCGCGGGTGCAAGCTGGCCTCTGTAGGTCCCACTGCTGACGTAATGGCTCCGTGAGCTGCTTAGCTCTGTCTTCAAGGCCTGTGCCCGTGCCTTGGCCACAGTCGGGGCTGTGTGGCCTGGAGGTTGGGTCCGAGGGTCCTCAGGACCCCTGCACAAAGCGGCTCTGAGAGTGCAGCCAATGGGAGCGGGACCGAGCCCGGCACCTGAGAGACTCGCGTGCCAACCGCCCTTCCGCTGAGACAGAGCCGGGCTGCACCGCGCTGACCCCGGGCGTCCTGTTCCTCTGAGACAGAGCCCGGCTGCGCCCGCCGACCCCGGGCGTCCTGTTCCTCTGAGACAGAGCCCGGCTGCGCCCGCCGACCCCAGGCGTCCTGTTCCGCTGAGACAGAGCCGGGCTGCGCCCGCCGACCCCGGGCGTCCTGTTCCGCTGAGACAGAGCCCGGCTGCGCCCGCCGACCCCGGGCATCCTGTTCCTCCACCTTCCTTGATGAAAGATCATCTTTCCCCGCTGATTATTTATTTTTCCCAATATTTATTCTCAGGGACAACCCAGCCATGCGCCAGCTGCTCCTTCCTCACGGTGGGGGGTGGGGTGGGGTGTGTTCATCTTTGGTGGTGGGGGGAGGGGAGCCCTGCCTGGAAATGCCAGCCCTCGGGGCTGGGGCACCCAAAGCTGCCCCCAGAGCCCCTGAGGCCCGCACAAGGGCTAGCATCGGGCCCTGCACAGGCAGCGCCTCCACCCTGCCCGGTTTTCATTCATTCATTCATTCATTCAAGACTTGTTTATTTATTTGAAAGAATTCCAGAGAGAGAGAGAGAGAGAGGGAGAGAGGTCTTCCATCTGCTGGTTCAGTCCTCAAATGGCCCCAAAGGCTTCGGCTGGGCCAGGCTGAAGCCAGGAGCCTGGAGCTCCACTCTGGTCTCCCACGTGGGTACTTGGGCCGTCTTCCGTGTCTTTCCCAGGCACATTAGCAGGAAGCTGGGTAGGAAGTGGAGCGGCCAGGACCTGAAATGGGCTCCAGCAGTAGAGGCCAGGTCCTGGGTGGCAGCTTGGCCCGCTGGGCCACAGTGCCGGCCCCTTGGCTCTCCGCAGAGTGCTGGGCGCTCTCCTGGGGTGCACTCTGCCAGTGAATCTGGTGTTCTCCAAAAATCCACCGTGTGTGCCAAAGACCCAGCTGGCCCCTGCCCCCCGGGGACAGACAGGAAGCAAAGTCACGCAGGTAACAGAGCCATGGGGCTGGAGAGAAAAGTGCAGGCGGCCTCGGGTGCGGCCCCCGGGGACCTCCGAGAAGGCAGCACTCAGGTGGGCCCAGGCTCTCGGCATGGGCAGACCGAGGTCACCCTCAGTGCCCTGCAGGAGGTCTGTGGGGAGGCCCCCTGGCAGCCCACACCACACGAGGGGGTGCGGGGTGGGCAGGATGCATGGGGAGGCGGTGGCCGGCGGCAGGGCCGCGAGTCTGGCCCCAGCAATGCTGACAGGCGGCTCATGGCAGGGTTGCTCCCTCACAGGTGTGCCCTTTGAGGCCAGGGCATGGGGTCTCCACCTCCCCTGCTCCCCAGGCCGGCCAGCCGTGGGCTGAGCAAACTCTCTGCCTCGGGCAGTTCCCAGCAAGGGAGACAGCACTGGGCCAGCGGCAGCCCCGTTCCCAGGGCGGCCATGGAGCTTGCAGACAGACAGAAGCCAGCTGGCCCCACCGTCCAATCACGCTCAGCAAATCGCCATGGAGCCCGCCCCCGGCTCGGCACTTCTCCTGGTAGTACTTCCCATCAACAGGGAACGCGGGCGGAGCAGATCCCCTGCCCCCTCGTGCGGCCCACCGTCTGATGGACGCCGGGCTGGAGTAGGTGGGCGGTGACCCAGGAGAGTGGCCCACCGCACTTGGAAGCCTGCGTGTGGGAGAGGGGCGGGGCCAGTGTGGCAGAGCCCTGAGGGGATGGAGGGCTGGGCGAGGGCGTGGGTCTGGGCAGCCGGTGGAGACACCTGTGCCCCTGCCTCCCTCCTAAGGCAACAGCCTGGAGGCAGGAGGTTGCCTCCTAAGGCAACCCCTGCAACGCGGGGCCAGCTCTACCGTGCGGTGGGCAAGGCTGCTGCCGCCTGCGACACTGACCTCCCATGTAGGCACCAGTTGGAGTTCAGCTGCTCCACTTCTGATCCAGCTCCCTGCTGTGGCCTGGGAAAGCAGCAGAGGACGGCCCAAGTGCTTGGGTCCCTGCACCCACGTGGGAGACGCGGATGGAGCTCCTGACTCCTGGCTTCAGCCTGGCCCAGCCCTGGTTGGTGCAGGCATTTGAGGAGTGAACCAGTGGACAGAAGACCTCTCTCTCTCTCTCTCTCTGTCCCTGCCTCTCTGTAATTCTGCCTTTCAGCTAAATAAATAAATCTTTTAAAAAATTTTTCAATTCATTCTTAAACTTAGTTTTTATATTCCATGATGGTTTTATGGATTTGGGGTTAGCATATAATATCAGCGTGCATTATGGGGCACAGTGTGCTAATTCCAGACACTGACACGGTGGGCATTGATGCCACCATGCTGATTAGCACCTCCCTCTCCTCCTGTGCCCCTCACTCTGCTCCCGGCCTCCGGTCATCCCAGTTCTTCCTGCAGATCCGCTTTGGCTTAGAGAGGAGCAAGAACGTGGAGAATGGGTTCTGTGCCTGGCTCGCGTCCCTAGGCCATCCAGGCTGCTGTGAACGACAGACCTTGTGGTCTTGGGATGTCTTCCTCGTCCCTAAACCCCAGAGGGGCCCAGGGCTGGGTCCTGGGTCCTCCTCTCCTTTCTAGCGTCACTAAGTTCCGAGCTGAGCTCACTCAGCCTGGGGACTTGAATCCCGTCGCGGACTGGGGGTTCGAAGCTCTCACCCCACTAGACCTCACCCCAAGCTCTGCTGCAGCCCGGCTGCAGGTGTGGGAGTGGGACACACAGCAGACTTGGTGCAGAGGGAGCAGCCCCAGCCTGGAGTCCTTCAGATGTGGGGCTGCTGGCACGTACACACCACGAGATCTCTTGGCAGCGGACCCAAGAGGGAACAGGAAATCCCCGTGAGCTGCACACGCACCGTGCACGCACGCCTGCAGTGACTTCACGCAATCCTGATGACCTGCTGTGTCCTGACTCCACGCAGCCCTCGGGGTCAGGCACGGCACCGTCCACGTGCGGCACCACGGTGGCACTCAGAAACTGGGACTCTGGAGCATTGCAGGATTCAGGTGCTCAGAGTGGGCCCTCAGCCTGTGTGGGTGCTGCGCCCAGCCTCGTCTGCCCCTGCCCCTGCCTTCCCCTGCAGGAGGGAGAGTCCCTGTTCCGGGGCGTCAGCCGGCAGGCGCCCAGTTCCAGCCGCTCAGCTCCACCCCAGAGCTCGGCCGCTGCCCCTCCTCCGTGGCCACCACGCCGCTCCAGCCTCCGCCCACAGCAGCTCCTGCAGGGAAGAGCACCAGGCCCTTCCCTCTGGGTTCCGTGTTTCCACCCGGGCCCCATCAGTCCGTCTCAGTGTGTGTTCTGCGCGTGTTCTGTGTGTGTTCTGTGTGTGTGCATGCCTGTGTCTGCGTGTGTTTATGTGTGTCACTCTGTGCGTCTGTGTGTGTGCACATGTATCTGTGTCTGTGTGTGTGCACATGTATCTGTGTCTGTGTGTGTGCCTGTGTGTGCGTCTCTGTGAGTCTGTGTGTGTATACATGTCTGTGTGTGTCTCTGTGAGTCTGGGTGCGTGTGCATGTGTATCTGTGTGTATCTGTGTCTGTGTGTGTGCGTGTCTCTGGGAGTCTGTGTGTATGCACATGTATCTGTGTGTGCCTCTGTGTGTGTGTCTCTCTGAGTGTCTCTCTGTGTGTGCATGTGCATCTGTGTCTGTGTGTGTCTCTGCGTGTGTGCGTGTCTCTGTGAGTCTGGGTGCGTGTGCATGTGTATCTGTGTGTATCTGTGTCTCTGCGTGTGTGCGTGTCTCTGTGAGTCTGTGTGTATGCACATGTGTCTGTGTGTGCCTCTGCGTGTGCGTGTCTCTGTGAGTCTGTGTGTATCTGTGTCTGTGTGTGTCTCTGTGTGTGCGTGTCTCTGGGAGTCTGTGTGTGTGTTAACAAGAGGACAGACGCCATCCTCATGGCACGGTGCCTGCTTGCGCGTGGGCCCAGCTGCCCTCCCTCTGGTCCTCCAGCCTGGAATGTGCCCTGCGGATCCCAGGAGGCAGTGCTCTGTGAACCGGCTCAGGGACCCCAGGGCCTCCGACGAACTCACCGCCAGGCCTCAGTGGACGGCAGCCCCTGGCCGGGGACGCGGCCTTGGCCTCTTGGGCCCGGAATCACTGTCTCTTCTAGCGAGGGATCAGGGCCAAGTGTGGGCTGCACACCCAGAGGATGAAGCCGGGATGAGACCCAGGAAAGCAGGCCCACCAAAGCCCGAGGGCATGAGACCACCCCAGAGGGACAGCTGGGGCCGCCCACCCCTCGGGCCGTGCTGGGAGAGCCCGGCTGCCTGTGGCCTCTCTCCACCGCCCTCCACTCCAACTGCCCTCTCCGTAAGCGATCTCATCACCACCACGGTGTTCCCATCCCGAGAGCGACTCTGGGGCCCACAAAGAAGCCAACGGGCCTCGGAGGGAGGCCGCCACCAAGAGCAGCCTGCTTGGCCAGCCGGCACTGGCTCAGTCAACAGCTAAGGGGGTGCTGGGTGTCCCTCAGCCAGCCCAGGAGGTGAGCGCGGCCTCGGTACTGGCCCGCGACAGGGACCCAGCACTGCGGGTGCCTGGGGAAGCTGCTGGAAGCTCAGGCTGCAGACGAGACGCCCAGGCGTTCGCAGCCCCTTTGGGGAGCCGGCGCTGAGATGTGCAGCCTGGCTTCTTGCAGAAGGCGTGATAGCGAAGCCCCAGACGGTGCGACCTGCCTAAATCAACAGGGTGAATCAGAGGCACCGGGAGGGAAAATACAGCCCCCTGCTCATGGCCCGCGAGGACACTCTCCTCCTCTTACAATAAAGGCAGGAGCTACAACCCACCCGCACAACGCCCTGAAGTCCGCTTCCCCGAGCATCTCTCTGCAAGGATACGGAGGGGGTGCCTCTGGCAGAGAGCATGCCGGCTGTAAATGCAATTCTGCAGACTAAATAGACAAATGGGACAGTGGGACAGAAGGTGTGCACTTAAAGACTGGCTGCCTTTTTTAGCGAGAAAAACAGATTTATTTATTTATTTGAAAATCAGAGTGACACAGAAAGGAGAAACAGAGAGAGGGAGAGAGGTCGTCCATCCACTGGTTCACTCTCCAAGTGACTGCAGCAGCCAAGTCTGGGCCAGGCTGCATCCAGGAGCCAGGAGCTCCACCCTGGTCGCCTACGTGGGTGGCAGTGGTCCAAGGACTTGGGCATCTTCACTGCCTTCCCAGGCCGTTAGCAGGGACCTGGATTGGAAGCAGAGCAGCAGGACTTGAACCAGCACTGGAGCCTCAGGTGGTGGATTAACCAGCTGTACCACAATGTCGGCCCCAAGCCTGGTTGCCTTTTAATGTATTCACATAGAAATATTTTCAACTTGCTATCATATGCAAGGCATCAGGTGCATGACTGAGTATGATCCCTTCACCAGATTGTAGACAATTATCTTCTAGATGTCCTCCGATATGTTAAGGAATAGAAGAGAGAAGACATGTAAATAAGATCAGAAACGAGAAGAGGAAAATACTAATTTAAACTTTGAATCATGGGTATTTTGCACAACTTCATAGAAACAATTTGGGATTAATATGAAATTTGGACACATGAATTTTTTGCACAGTGAGGATATTTTGAAACATTTAAATCGAAGCTAACAGTGAAGAATTTATGGTGAAATAGTTACTTTCTTGAGTAAATTCTGATGGACCAGATATAATTAATTGTTTAATTTTTGGACCTCAAAATGAAATACTCCCTCTTTTCCACTTTGATTATATTGGAATAATTTGCATCAAGGACGCTTTCTTCATTTATATGCAGAGTTCATAGTACAAACCCCCGTCTGTGCCCTGAGTTTGGTGGCTTTTCCTGTCAATGCACCTGCTACCGTACATTTTTCTTTTCTGACCATTATCTGTTATTTCTGCACAGTTTGATTTCCCTACAGATTTCTGAACACCTAAATTTAGGAAGAAACATTTATTTCTTGCAAGACATTAGCCAATAACAACTTTTACACTGCATGGTTTTAACAACCATCGGCGTAATTCGCGCTGATTTTGTTCTATAAATATGAGTGACTGTGAATTGGATACGATTTCTGTGACTGTGAAGACCTGTGACAGCATTTGAGAAAGTTCTTTGTGAACGAGAGGGAGAGGGGGAAAATCAGAGGGGAGGTGGGAAGGTAAGGATGGAAGAGAAAACAATGATAGGGAGGAAGACAGAGAGGCAGCAGGTGCGGTAAATAAAAGTCTTAGAATTAAAAATATAGTTGGGCTGGTGCCGCGGCTCACTAGGCTAATCCTCCGCCCTGCAGCGCTGGCACACCAGGTTCTAGTCCGGGGCGCTAGATTCTGTCCCGGTTGTCCCTCTTCCAGGCCAGCTCTCTGCTGTGGTCCGGGAGTGCAGTGGAGGATGGCCCAAGTACTTGGGCCCTGCACCCCATGGGAGACCAGGATAAGTACCTGGCTCCTGCCATCGGATCAGCGCGGTGCGCCGGCCGCAGCGCGCTGGCCACGGCGGCCATTGGAGGGTGGACCAACGGCAAAGGAAGACCTTTCTCTCTGTCTCTCTCTCTCTCACTGTCCACTCTGCCTGTCAAAAAAAAAAAAAATATATATATATATATAGTCAAGGTCTACTACTTGTTTAAACTTGCACACAGAGAGAAACATGCAGTATTTGTCTTCCGGTGTCTGGTTTATTTCACTCTCTAGTTCCACCCGTTTGTTGCGAATGTCAGGATTTCAGTCTGTTTTGTGGACGGGTAACAGTCCCTTGTGTGTATACGCCGCATCTGTGTGCTCATTCCTCATGGAGGGACACGTAGGTTGATCCCACGTCTTGGCCACTTCGTCCGCTGAGCCCACTTCCTCCTGATGTATTCCCAGGTGTGGGATGGCTGGGGCAAGTGGAGCTCCCTTTTTAGTTTCTGAAGAACCCAACAGTGCTCTCCACAGCGTCGTCACTAATTGGCATTTCCACCAGCAGTGTGCGAAGGCTCCCTAACTTAGAAAAGTTGCTACCGGTGGCTGGAGAGGTTGGCAGGAGGAGAGACACAAGGCGGGAGCTCTGGTAGGAGGTACCGACACCCAGCCAGCAGCAGCAGGTCCCGGTGTCCCACGGTGCAGTGGGGCGGCTGGGCGCACACTAACATGTAAGAAACTGGAAGGAGGGCGCTGGTAAGCTCCAAACACAAGCATGAGGCAAGGTGACGGAAGGCTGCTTGCCTGCCCGGATGAGCTGACACTGCGTGTGTGAACTATTGCACTGCACCCCATAAAAATGGACGTGCATTGCAGGCTAATCAAAATGGCAAATAATAAAATGACTTAAAAAAAGAATAGATTTGCATATCGGGTGAAACACTGAGAGAGAGCACTCTCAGCCCCACTGCGGCCGCTCCGCCGGGAGAGGCTCCCGTCTCCTCGTGTTCGGGGTGCGAGTTCCCCGGGCTCCACCTGTCCGCACAGAAGCATCTCCCGAGTGGGGCCAGCCTCTGCTTGGATTTCACAGCAGCGTCTCTGAACGCTCAGTCCGGGTTTCTCTCCCTTCTCAGACAGGCGGCTCACTGTGACCAAGTCCCTTCACACCGGACGCAACGACCACGGGCTTAGCCACACCACAGCGCTGGAACCAACAGAATTCTCGGCCTGGCTGTCTGCGTCGCCCTGCACAGCGCTGCCCGGTCATCGCTCCGGGGACTCCTGCACCAGTGTCCCCCGGCAGCACCTGCTCTTCGTCCCCGCCACTCCCCTGCCCCCACTCCACGCCCAGGCGCCCCCAGATGCAAGCAAAGCGATCTTTTCAAAAGCCATCTTGGAGACTCCAGCCCTACAGAGACCGGCAAACACTGAGGAGAATGCGTGGTTTGTTGCTCCCAGCCCTGTGTCTGCTGTGGAGGGACGGTGTGTCTTCCCTTCAAAGGGGGGGTAGAGTGGGAAGTACCACTGTGCGCCTAACTCTGCGTGTGCGGAATACAGGGAATCTGTATAAATTGTATAATATTCATTATTATAATACATAATATATATAATTATATAACATATAATCTATACATTATAATGCATAATATATAATCATATTATATAATATATAATTATAATAAAAATATTATTATAATTGTTATAATAATTATATTATGTATAATATATTGTATATTTATTGTATGATATTTATTATATATTTATATGTGTTATATACAATTTTAAAGATTGAATAAAACTTCAACCAAAGAAAAATTAAGTGCATCAAAGGAATGGACAATGATTTTCTTTTTTTTTTTTTTTTTTTTTTTTTTTGACAGGCAGAGTGGACAGTGAGAGAGAGAGACAGAGAGAAAGGTCTTCCTTTGCTGTCGGTTCACCCTCCAATGGCCGCCGCGGCCGATGCGCTGCAGCCGGCGCACCGCGCTGATCCGATGGCAGGAGCCAGGTGCTTCTCCTGGTCTCCCATGGGGTGCAGGGCCCAAGCACTTGGGCCATCCTCCACTGCACTCCCGGGCCACAGCAGAGAGCTGGCCTGGAAGAGGGGCAACCGGGACAGAATCCGGCGCCCCAACCGGGACTAGAACCCGGTGTGCCAGCGCCGCAAGGCGGAGGACTAGCCTAGTGAGCCGCGGCGCCGGCCAGTGATTTTCAGAATGGATGAAAATCGAGCACCAAGAAGCTTCGGAAAGTGAAGAACCAGAGACCAGAGAGCAGAAGGATTGCCTCCAGGACCTGATCCAACGGCGTGAAGCCACTCAATTAAAACACCCAGAAGCATCCAGCTTTTCTTACGACACATGATCCATTTCGTCTCCCACCACTTTCCAAGCTGTTTATTACAATGCACCCAGCCCAGCCACCCCACCCCATGCTGCAGGGCCTGGCTCCACCCACTCCTCTTCTAGCTTCCTGCTAATCTGACCTGGGAGACGTCACCTGTGGCTCAAGCAGCCGGGTTCCCGCCATCCGTGTGTGTGAAAGTCGCTGAGCTCCTGGCTTTGGTTTCAGCCTCCCCCGGGCGGGGCCAGAGGATGGGACCGATCTGTCTGTCTCTCTTCCTGCCTCTCGAATAATATTAACTAATTAAATAACAATTTACCCAACATAAGGAGCTACTTTGCCCCAATTGTATACAATTGCTTCTTCAGTAAATGGTGACATATCTTGGAAACTTACACAGTAAAAGTGTCCTTGAAAGAGCTCCCCTGAAGACGGGCATGGGGCGAGTCCGGGTCCCTGGGGAGCAGGTGCCCTGGGCGAGGCGAGGCCCCCTCGTGCCTGCTCCCTCAGCCCCCTCCCCATTTCTCAGTCATCAGGACGCCACGCACGCAAACTTCAGTCCCAGCTGGTGGTCTGAAGTGGGTGTCGTAAATGCCGTCCCGGGATTAGGCCCTGAACGTGAATGAGGACGTTAAATCTCAAAAACAAGGTGTGATCTGCGCAGGTGAGAGGTGGGCCTGAGCCCTGGACGCTTGGGCAGCTCAAGCAACTTGTGCCAGGTGCCACACCTGACGTGTCAAAGTTTAATGAAGACCGGATCCGTCTGGTTCTGCAGCCACAGCTCCGTGTCCAGCGCAGGCGGCACTGGGCTCAGCCCCAAGCCAGTGTGCTCTGTGGCGGCATTGGCCTTGCATGTGTCGCTTCGCTAGGATGTGTGAGCATATAAACACTACTCTGGGATTCGGGTTCAGTTCCAGTCGGATGTGGAATTTGAGCAGGGAACGGCCAGAGTCGGCTTCTGTAAGAGGCCAGTGGCCCCACGTGAACCGCGGGGCGACTCCCTGTTTGGAGCGAGCTCCGTCCCTTCCTTACATTTCGTCCTTTGTTTTACGGGTCTCCACTGTGGGGTTCGGCGTCCGTGTGCTGGTCTCCGTCGGCGTTCCTGGCGAACGGCCAGTTTATTTCCTGAGCCGCAGCAGGGATGTCTTGGTTTTCCCTTTCATTTCCTTGGTTTAAACGCTTCCGAGAAGAGGAGCTAATCCGTGTGCTGCTCCAATATCTCTGGAACAAAGGGCCTGGAGCAGCTGGAACGCATTGGATGGGAAGGCTGCTTGTCCTTGTGGGACAGCCTGAGCCAAGCCCTCGGTGCTGGGAGTTTTCCTTTGGCCTGTGCAGTAGCCCCCCACCCCCACCCCGCCCTCCTGGGCCTCTTCAACACCTGCTCACAGGGCTGCGCACCCTCCCCTGCTGGCTTGCCAGCGCGCTCCCTCCTACGCCTGCCTCTCAGAACTACAGCCTGGGTTCAGAAAGAGTCCGGGTTGGTGTTGTGGCGTCGTGGCTAAAGCTGCCACCACAATGCCAGCATCCCTTACGGGCACCAGTTCAAGTCTCAGCTGCTCGACTTCTGATCCGGCTCCCTGCTGAGGAGCCTGGGAAAGCAGCAGAAGACGGCCCACGTATTTGGGACCTGCACCCACGTGGGAGAACTGGATAGAACTCCTGGCTCCTGGTTTCAGCCTGCTCCAGCCCCAGCTGGCGGGACCATTTGGGGAGTGAACCAGCGATAGAAGCTCGCTCTCTCTCTCTCTCCCCCCAAACTCCGAACTCTGAACTCCCTCTCGCTGTTACTCTGCCTTTCAAATAAATAAATCTTTTTAAAGAGTAAAAGAAAAGGCGTATGCAGCCAGTTAACTAGTGAGAAAAGGAGACAATAGATCATTACCCATTTCCTTGCTTTAGTTTGGCTGTTACCTGGTTTGGTAAGAGGTTTTGTCTCCTGCACAAATACTTGAAGCTAAAGATAAAGGAGCCGTTGACACGCCGATGGTGGAGCAACTCCCCAACAGCCTTCTGCTCCACCTCACAGTGGTCGAGAGGAGCGGCGGCAGCGGCGTCTCCCACGCGTGACGCCTGTGTCGGAGTCCTGGGATACTCGGGATTGTTGCCTGACCTCCCCGCGCGCAGCGTGGCTCTGGGCCTGGAAGGGACCCCACAGTCTTGGTTGGTGGAGCCTTGGTGGACACCAGGAGCGGGAGCTGAGCTCCTGGTCCCCGTGAGACCCTCTAAGTAACAAAGGGGAAGTCACAGACAGGAGGCGCCCTCTCCTGAGCGCGGGAGCACGGAGGTGTTCCTGCAGGCTCCGCGTTCTCATGTCCATGGGATGGAGCTGGAGGTGCAAGTCTTTGATCCCCAGTGTGCCCAGTGCTGCCCCCTGCAGGACAGAACTGCAAGGACACTCCAGGAGCACCCAGGGGAGCTCACAGAGCTTGGGGAGGGGAGGGGGGCATTTAGAGGGATAGGGCTTTATCGGAGGCCATTACTTTTGTGCAGTGCATGCTGGGAAATGGGTAGGGAGTGCTGTGTGCACCCAAAACCGTGGAGTGGCCCGGGCAAGTTCCACTCATTAGTCCTTGTTCCTTTACATAGGATTCTGCCTCTTGGTCGACTGCGAGGGGGGAGGTGGTGTGCTGTGTGAGCTTGTGCGACACCACCTGCTCGCCAACCTTCCCATGAAGCTGCCCGGGGGCGGCCCGGCACCTGGTCACCCCCTGTGGACTGTGGGACAACAGCCGGGTTCTGGGTGCTTCCGTGGTGAGGCTATCCGGGCAACGAGTTCTTGCCGTGATACACTATTCCCAAAGCTTTCAAAAACGAATCCATCTTCAGGTCCTGCTGCTTTGTCTGCATTTGCGGGCGAGGAAATTGGGCCACAGAGAGTCAGCCAGCCTCCGAGCACACAAAGCTGTGGAGCGGGGACGGGACCCCAGCCTGGCAGTCCTGGGCTGCCTGTCTCGGCATCGGCTCGTGGAGGCCATGGTTCTACCGTGCTCCGCTGGCCCGGACCCACGGCCTGGGGGTGGGGGTGGGGCCCGTCCCCAGGTGGAGAAGAGTTTTCCGGGCATTTGCTGTTGGCAGAGCTGGCACCCGGATGGCCGCCTGTGTCCAGGGTGAGGGTTCTCGTATTATTAGCAGTGCTGGGATGGGGTTGGACTTCCTTTGGGAAAGAATCTTGATAAGGATCTATGAACTCTTGGGATGACTGTGGACTGTTTTCCCCACTTTCCTTGGCCAGGGGAGTGGCCCGATGGTCACTTTGCTGACCTGACGTGGAGAGTGACGCAAGCCTTCTGGACGGCGCTGAGCTCTGGTTGGCTCCCCCGGCTCTCACCCACGCCGTTCCTCGCTCCCAAGGCCCCCGCTTTAACACCCCAGAGGACTTGCGCGGTGAGTCACTGGCCATGACACCATCGGGGCTTCCACGCACATCCCTGGAGCCTGAGAGCGACTCTGAGCCCAGGCAGCGCTGGCGGGGCCCCGTGGGTCTCCGCATTGAATGTGGCCCTGGGCCCGCTGCAGGCCCCCGGGAGACCAGACCGGCACCATCCGGCCCTCTTCCCTGTACCTTACGTTTCCTAAGATCACCCCCTCACAGGCAGCTGTGCAGTTACATTTGACCCAAACACCCTTTCATCTTAATACTGGGCTTGAAAATTGCCAAGTGTGTTTGGAGCATACAAGTGTGTCTTTCCATTAGGACCCCCCCCCCCACGGCTCCTGTTCCCCAGTGCTCGTTTAAGGAGGCCCTAGAAGGTGTTTCCAGGACTACAAATGCTCACTGAATAGGCCTTGTTGTTTTAACTTGAGGATTTTACTTTTTTGTCTTTAGTAGATTGAAAAAAATATATAGCAGTGAAGCGTTGTCTTTCTCCCACCGTGCACCTCACTGTGGTCAAGGAGTCGCTAGCAGACGTGGCCCTTGCAGACGCTGGAAGAGCACACGTCTCTTAGGGTTTCGTGTCGCTTGCTGCTATGTGACGAAGACAGGGCTGGGTGCTGGGTGCTGGTACCCACGGTCCCCGGGCCACCCCTCCAGGTCCCACTGTTGCCCCGCTGACCACAGCCACATGCAGGGCCCCGAGTAAGCCCAGCAGAACCACCGACCCGGGCCGAGCCCAAACTGCCACCCGCAGAATAAGAGCTGATACGTGTTCCTTCCAGTCGCTAGGACTGAGGGGTTGCTTGCTTCCCAGCAAAACTTGACGAGGTGATGACAATATGATGAAATCGACACATGCGTGTCCTGGAGTGTACATATGACCACCGTGCTGACGCTGTCACGCGACCCCTGAGCTCACCTTTGAGATGGTGCTGATGGCCCTATTAGTCGCATTCAATTCTCTTATAACCACATGAGGGCAGGATGGTGTCGACAACACATCTGTTCCAAGTGAAAGTAGACGAAGTGCCGCCCTCAGCACAGGTGGGGTCAGAGGGCAGATCTGGAAGCAGGAACCTGGCAGGGTCCGTCTCAGCGAGGCCGACGGTCCTTCCAACAGGTCGGAAATCTGCCACGTTAGTTGCTGGCCAACGGGATTCTGTTGAGGAATTTGCGCCATTAGCTACAAGGAATTTGGACTGACACTGATGTGTGTGCATAGTCATATGCTTAAGTAACATGATAATACACACATGGTCAAATCACACCAGGATACAGAGGGAGAATTAAAAGATATGTTTATTTTGGTACAAACAGTGTTGAAATTCATGCATAGCGTTTTCATAGTATTTTTAAAAGATTTATTTATTTGAAAGACAGAGAGAGAGAGAGAGAGATCTTCCATCTGTTGGTTTGCTCCCCAAATGGCTGCAGGGCCAGAGCTGGTCCAGGCCAATGCTAGGAGCCAGGAGCCTCTTCCAGGTCTCCCACGTGGGTGCAGGGGTCCAAGGACTTGGGCATCCTCCACTGCTTTCCCAGGCCACAGCAGAGAGCTGGATGGGAAGTGAAGCAGCCAGGATTCAAACCAGCACCCATTCGGATGCCAGCACTGCAGGCGGAGGCTTAACCTTCTACGCCACAGCCCGGCCCCCATAGTGAGTATTTTCCATGAGCTTTTTTTAAGACCCCCAGTACAGATCACTGAATTCTACTTTGGAATCCACAGGCATTTTTCCTTTGGAAGCAGTCCATACAGTAGTATTGTTTACAATTAACTCGGAGGGCCAGGGCCAGGAGCCCCCTCCCCGGGGGCAGGACCAGGGCGTGGCAGCAGCTCCCTGAGCTTACCTGGGTCTCCCTGGGTTTCTCAGTGGCCTGTGTCGTTTGAGGTGCTGATCGCTTGCACACACCCACTATTGCCAATGACCGTTAACAGCTCTACAGTGGCCTTAGCTGTGTCCGGTTCTCCAACCTCTGTTAGATTAAATAGTCCCAGAAACCCAGCATCGGCTCCATCCACTTCACAGCTAAGAGTTGGCCCCTCTTGTGTGGGCACCAGGGTCCCTACAGTAGCCTCCTTAAGACTCCCATGATGCATTGGTGCTTTTGACTATCCCTGAGTGCTCACTGCTGGCCGGCTCAGCCCACCTGCGTCCAGCAGGTTTGCTTCTCCCTCCCGCCTTGAGCCGTGTCTGAAGTGCTGGCCCTCTCTGGTTCCAGGTTCCGCCTCCTCCTGGTGACAAGCGTCCCCTCTGGTCATCACCAGCCCCGTGCATGGCCCTTCTGAGACCCGTGCACTTCTCTGTGGCTGGGGGCTGCTTGTGGCCCTCATCCTCCTGACTCCTGCCTCAATGACACCCCTTGCCAGTGAGCCCTGGCCTCTTCTCCTTCCCTGGACTCTGTCTAGTCTCAGATCTGCCATTGGTCATACCCTGGGCTTGGGGCCATGTTCTCTGTGTGCCAACCTTTTGCTGTGGATTCATTCTGAGAAGAGGAGCATGGTGGGGGAAGAGGCACGGAGTCACCACACAGACCCCGGGAGTCGGGTGAAAGCAGGCCGGAGGCGAGCAGCCCCCAGACCCGTTTAGTTCAGTTGGTACAGCAGCTTATATAGCCAAGGCAGCCAATCCGGTCAAGGGGCGGTCTATGCCCCAACCAATCACAGCCTGTTGCCAGGCAGTATCCGAAGCCATCCAATCACAGCCTGTTGCCAGGCAGGCTCTGTTGCCAGGTGGGATTCAAAGCCATTCGTGAGTAACTGACGCTCGCTTGCCAGCGGCCATCTTGGCATGGCCTTCTCATTCCACCACACCAACCATGTAACACTTTGGGTCAATACATTGTTTTTTAACAGATGCTTCAGATTTCCCTGCATGGAGGCCCCAAAATTGTGGATGTAAACTCGATGAGATCTGCATCTTTCAAAATTAACCATTATTGTAAAGTCCCTCCCTGTAGCCCATCTGATGTCTAACCTGGACCTGGCCTTGGCCTGTCCTGATTCCAGTGGGCACCAGCTCACCTCTCTGACCCTGCTTAGTCACTGGCCTGTCAGAGGGAGAGTGAGCATAGCTCCTGGTGGGACAGAAGGCGCACAGGGAGACATAAGGTTTCCCGGGTCTGTCGTGTCATTGTCGTAGAAGGGGAGGGGACCTTGCCTGAGTTGTTTTCTTTAATTAACATTTATACAGTGTGATGCACATAACTTATGTGGACAACTCAATGGCTTTTTAAAAAAAGATTTATTTATTTATTTATTTGAAAGGCAGAGTTACAGAGAGGCAAAGGCAGAGACAGAGAGAGAGAAGTCTTCCATCTGCTGGTTCACTCCCCAGATGGCCACAATGGCCAGAGCTGGGCCCATCCAAAGCCAGGAGCCAGGAGCTTCTTCTGGGTCTCCCATGCAGGTGCAGGGGCCCAAGCACCCGGGCCATCTTCTACTGCTTTCCTAGGCCACAGCAGAGAGCTGGATTGGAAGTAGAGCTGCCAGGACTTGAACCAGTGCCCATATGGGATTCCGGTACTGCAGGCGGTGGCTTTACCCACTATGCCACAGTGCCAGCCCCAACTCAACAGATTTTGATGAATGTCTATGTGGAAACAAGACCCCCACCAAGACAGGAGCAATTTTAATTGTTTCAGAAAGTCCCAGTGTATCCCATCCACACAGTTCTGAATTCCATCAGCGTGATATGTTTTGTCTGTTTCTGAGCCAAAGATCTCTCCAGATCTGTTATTTTCACTGGCTTCCAATTCAATTATGCAGCTCAGAAAACAGACCCTACAGAAAAGTTTACCTTTTGAATTTTGTTTTGGCTTATTCCATGACACAGTGCTGGGCCACCTGGGTAAAAATCCCACGTTCAGTGTGTCCTGCGTGAAGTGAGCATTGTCTGATTCAAGTTGCTCAATAGCTTTGTTCAAATACCGATCTGATTATTGATATGGTGTGCGCCTTCCTAATCCAGTCAAATTTTTCTCATAAAAAGAGCAACCGTTCTGAAATTTCCTGATCCTGAGTGAGTCAGCCAATAAAATCCCCATTCCTTGTGCCTGTGTGTGCTCGCCGCAGGCTGCAGGACCACGCCAGATGTTAGTCACATCTCTGCCGGGAATGCGTGTGGAGCGGCGGCCAGCCTCCGAGCTCCCAAGTTCTGGGCCACCTGTTTACCCAGACTGCCATGGACAGCGACCACTGACACCCAAATCCTGTCATCTGCTCGTCTCCTCCAGCAACCCTTCGGGGGGTGAGTCACACGGAGGTCCGTGGCCAAGTGGGGAGCAGCACAGGTTCGTCCGCGTTGAGCAAGGGTCTGGCCACCTCCTTTCCTGCTCCCCACAAGACGCACAGCTTCTCTGGCTGACATGAGGATGCGGCTCAGAGATGGACGCCCCAAGGGCAGCTTCTTGCTCCACCCTCACACCCCTGAGCCTGTGAGAAGGACTTGAAGTCCACTTGGCCATCTGGGAAGCAGAGTGCAGCCAAGGACCCTGGCCTTAGCAGTCTGTGTGCTGGACTCAGGAAGCAGGGAGGCCGGGGGGGAGTGGGATGAGGGGCTGCCCAATGGACTGCTGCCCACTGACTCACTCAGCTCGGACTGCTGCAAAGAGTAGCGTGGCTGGGCGCCCTGACAGCACTGGCCCCTCGCAGATCCACTGGCAGCTTTGGTCCTCGGTTTGCACACAGCTGCCTTCCCGCTGGATCCTCCCGGGGAGGGAGTGGTGGTGGAAGGGAGGGAGCAGGAAGAAAGCTCTCTCACGCCCTTTCTCCCTTAGAGCGCTAATCCATCATGGGCACTGCACCCTCACGACCTATGACCTCCCAAAGACCCCATCTCCAAATGCTATCACCTTGAAGAGTAAGAGTGGTGGGCTCGGCGCTGTGGTGCAGTGTGGGTTAAGCCACCTTCTGCAGTGCCGGAATCCCATAGGAAGCCTGTTCATGTCCCGGCTGCTCCACTTCCACTCCAGCTCTCTGCTGTGGCCCAGGAGTGCAGTGGAGGATGGCCCAAGTGCTTGGGACCCTGCACCCGCATGGGAGACCAGGAGGAAGCACCTGGCTCCTGGCTTCATCCTGGCACAGCCATTTGGGGAGTGAATGAGAATGGAAGATCTCTCTCTCTCTCCCTCTCTCTTTCTGTAATTTCAACTTTCAAATAAATAAATAAATCTTTTTTTTTTTTTTTTTGACAGGCACAGACAGTGAGACAGAGAGAGACAGAGAGAAAGGGCTTCCTTCCGTTGGTTCACCCACCAGATGGCCGCTCCGGCCGGCACTGTGCTGATCCGAAACCAAGAGCCAGGTGCTTCTCCTGGTCTCCCATGGGGTGCAGGGCCCAAGCACTTGGGCCATCCTCCACTGCCTTCCCGGGCCACAGCAGAGAGCTGGACTGGAAGAGGAGCAACCTGGACAGAATCCAGCGCCCCAGCTGGGACTAGAACCCGGGGTGCCGGCGCCGCAGGCGGAGGATTAGCCTAGTGAGCCGCGGCGCCGTTCAAATAAATCTTTTTCTAAAGTAAGAGTTTAAACATGGAAGGGTGCAGACATGCAGACCGAGACACCAGCATACTACAAATGTGGTCAGAGAGAGCCAGAAGCTGACCCGGTAGCCAGCCTCTCTCCTCCTGGGGGAGGAGCTAGCGAAGGGACTGGGGTGTATGCGGGGCGGGGGGGGGATGAAGACTGGGACTACTTCCTCTCCCTTCCGTACCCCTGACACTTCCCGTGAGGAGAGAGAGAGCCAGAACGTGTGTGGACCACGGGGGACATTCAGGCGGAGGAAGGAAGAGGCTCTCCCATCACCCACGGGCTTCACAGCAGCTGGTGCAAGGGCTGCTGGTCATGCCCCTGAGCTCCCTTGGGGGTCAGCCTCTACCATCCTATCAGATCAGTCCTGCTTCACCCCGGGATGATTTTGCCTCAGAACCTTCTGCAATATGTCAAAACACGATGTTAGTTGAATCTGTGTCCAAATTACAACTTAAGCCGATAAGTTGCCCATCCTCTTTCTTTGCCTCGCCACTCAGCATCCACCATGGTCTCCGGTGTTCGGGGGGGGGGGGGCCTTTGTTATGGATCTCACACCCCCTCAGCTGGCCACACACACACCCTTCTGAGGCAATCAGCGCCGAGAGTGTGGCCCCTGTCTCCCTGCACCCACACCGTGTTACCTAGCATTCTGTCCCAGGGACTCCCCGGCTAAGGTGTGGCTTCCTGGCCTTCACCTCTGTCTCCATGGGGGAGGACAAGGAGGTTAGTAGCCCCTGGAGAAACCCTGGTCCTCGGGGAGTGAGAGGCGATGGATAACTCCCCCTCCACTTAGTCTACTGGCTCCCCGACATTTCTGTGAGGGCAAATCCCAGCTACCATGGTGCTGACCCCCGTGGCAATGCCTCCTGCAAGGTTTTCCCTCCCTCCTTGTCCTCTTCGGCCACTCTCTGAGGTCATGTGCAAGTCCTTGTGTCAGCTCTGCTCTCTGGGGGGGTCTCGGGTTAAGCGATCGCGATGTCAGATAACCACAGTACAGCAGAGACTACTCCAACGTGGAAGAGCAGGAGCCGTCTCCTGCACAGATGGAATTTTCCACCTTTTTAAATTTAAAAAGCAAAGCAGCGGAGGTCTAAGATTCCTCTTCCTTGTTGTTGCAGAGGGAGTGGGTTCCCGCTCTGGGGAGCTGAGCCGAAACCGACACCCAGTGGAGTGGAGGCTCAATTTGCAGCTCCAGGCTCACTAGGCTAATCCTCCGCCTTGTGGTGCCGGCACACCGGGTTCTAGTCCTGGTCAGGGCACCGGATTCTGTCCCGGTTGCCCCTCTTCCAGGCCAGCTCTCTGCTGTGGCCCGGGAGTGAAGTGGAGGATGGCCCAAGTGCTTGGGCCCTGCACCCCATGGGAGACCAGGAAAAGCACCTGGCTCCTGCCATTGGATCAGCGTGGTGCGCCGGCCACAGAGGCCATTGGAGGGTGAACCAATGGTAAAAGAAGACCTTTCTAAACTCTCTCTCTCTCTCTCACTGTCCACTCTGCCTGTAAAAAAAAAAAAAAAAAAAAAAAACTGCTATGAAACTGCAGCAATCAAAACAGTGTGGTGCTGGCATTAAAAAGACGCATATGATAGGTCAATGGGACAGAATAAAAGCCCAGAAATACACCCCTGTACGCAGGAGCAAGCGATTTCGACAAGGGCATTGAGACCATGTTTTTCAACAAATGCTTCAGAGACTCGGTATCCAAACAGGAAAGAATGAAATTAGACCCTCACCTAACACCCTATACGCAATTAACTCAAAACAGATAAAGAAATCTAAATGTAAGAGCAAAATCTACAAAAATCTTAGAGGGAAACCTAGCGGGAAAACTTTATATGTTGGTTTTGACAACAATGTCTTGGGTATGAGGCCAAAGACACAGGCTGTCGCTCCTAGGCTTCCTATCCGAGTCACGGCACCATTATGTCGCTCCCCGTCTTCGTGGAGGAACGACACAGGACCCTGCGCTGTTCTTTTGTCTGCTCGGCCCTCCCCGGGTTTGCTGCTGGTTCTTCCCGGGTTGGCTACCGTCCCTTCCACCTCCGTGGAAGGGCGCTTCCCCCTGCCACTTTCCCCACTTCTGCGGGGGAGCGGCACACCGCCGGCCGGCTCTCTCGGGGGCTGCACAGGTGTTCCTTCAGATAGATGTTCCTGGTGCATGTTGTCTCTCTCCTCCTTTATAGTCCTCTTCCACCAATCCCAACTCTGCTACCCAAACGCCGAGTACGCTGCTCTCCTCCAATCAGGAGCAGGTCCTACAGTTTATTGGTTGAACTGGAGGCAGCTGTGTAGAAGCTGTTTCCTCCTCTCCCAGCGCCATATTGTGGGAGAGCAGATGCATAGAATAAGTCCTAATTCCAGTAACTTAGTCTAGTCCGGGTTGCTCCCCACAAGAGGCAACAAAAAAAGATAGATAAACTGAACTTCATGAACATTTTGAACAAAATCTGTCCATCAAAAGACAATATCAACAGAACAGAACGGCAACCTGCCTACTGGGAGAAAATATTTGCAAATCACATATATGAGAAGAGATTCAGAATATACAGAATCCCTCAAACTCAGCAATTAAAAAAACAGATTTTAAAGTGTGCAAAGGACTTGAACAGATCTAGACAGAAGGTATAGACAGACATAGAGATATAGAGATGCCCAGTATCAGAAACCATTAGGGAAACGCAGATCACAGCCATTGTGAGTAGGATCAGGGTGAGATGACTGTTATGAAAAAACGGAGAGCAGTCTTGGAGAAGTTGGAATCTTGTGCACTGCTGGTTGGGATGCAAAATATCAGTGCTGTGGGAACCAGCATGACAATTCAGTAAAAATGTTAAAATGGAGCATTATCGCATTGGCCAGCAGTTCCACTTCTGGGTATAGACCCAAAAGAAGTGAACACAGGATCTTGAAGAGATAGTCATACCCACATGCAAAGCAGAATTATTCACAATAATACAGAAGCAACCCAAGTGTCCAGGCATGGGTGAACCTTGCGCACATAGTGCTAAGTGAAATAAGCCAGTTACAGAAAGTCAGATATCACAGAGAACCTCTTATATGAGATACTTAGAGCCATGAGAACCGTGGATACAGGGGCCAAGGTCGGGCCACTGCCTGCAATGCTGGCATCACATGTGAGCCCCAGTGGGAGTCCCGCTGCTCCACTTCCCATCCAGCTCCCTGCCCATGCACCTGGGGAGGCAGCAGAAGATGGCCCAGGTGCCACCCATGGCGGAGACCAGGATAGCATTCCAGGCTCCTGGCTTTGGCCTGACTGCTGTGGCCACTTGGGGAGTGAACCAGTGGATGGAGTCTCTCTCTCTCTCTCCCTCTCTCTCTCTCATAGAGACAGAAATATGAATGGCAGTTGCCAAGGGCTGGGGTGAGAGTTTGTTCCAGTTTTAAGAGGCGCGAGATAGATGACAGTGATGGTTATGCAACACTATTAGTGTATTTAATGCCACTGAACTACAAATTTAAAAACGGCTAAGATGGTAAATCTTACACATATTTCAGCACAACAAAGAAAATGGGGAAAAAGTAGAAATACCAGTGGAAACTTTTAAAAGTAGAGCTCTTCGGGAAAAGAGCCCGGCAGCTTTTTAGAATTAAAAATACACTGCACTGTGTGGCCAAGGATGGGTAGTTATTTATCACAGCCATATTCATATTTTCCCCAAACTGGAAACACAAAGTTCCCCACTGGTGAGCGAGTGAATTCCCCATCCACTCACAACCCAACGGCCGGCAGTCCCAGAACAGAGCGAACCGTTGGCATCGGCAGCTCCTCACCAGCGTCTTGGGGAGAAAGCCCCCCACCCCCGACAGGAGTTCCTGAAACGGGAGCGGACGGACAGCGGCTCAGGCAGGACTTCCTGGATGTCCCACCTCGCCGCAAGCTAACACTGCAGGGGCCTTACTTTTAGAAAGATTAAGATGTCAAATCTCGTGGAGAGAAACCGGCTGTGAGCAGGCGACTGACAAGCCGTCGGCTTGTTCTTCACTGGTCAGAGAGCTCGGCCAACGGGAGTCGCTGTGGTTGAAAACCACATCCAAATGCGGCGACCGCAGGGAAGAGCCACTTCCCGGCCCCGAGCGAGTCTGTGGCGTGGATTCCGAGTTACTCCGTGAGTAGAACATGCTCTTTGGAAGCCTTTAATGCAAAATAAAAAGTAAGTCCCGCCCTCAACACCCCTCACCCTGCTCAGCTCATATCTGGGAGTTTCCAACCATCGTCCTTCCTGGCGGCTTCCCGCGGGCTTGTCCTCCGTGCGCCTGTAAATACACACGCACGCACCACGCGAGAACCAGAGGTCAGGTGAGCTCATTCGTCTCTGAAGATTTAGATGAAGCTGGCTGGGACCTCAGCCACATGCGGGGAAACCGGGTTCCCGAGGGGTGAGGGACGATGCTGTCCCTCCTGGGCCTGCTGGTGTGCAGCCTGTCTTCAGGGAATGACTGCCTCGTTAGTCCAAAACGATGCGGAGTTGTTCTTGATCCTCGGGTGCAAATGGCTGAGTTAATGGCTCTGTAGTCCACGGTCACTAATATCCTGACCTGGGCCCATCCTTCCCCTCCCTAAACACGCTCCCACTCCGCGTCTCCACTGGCCAAACCATCCTGCGTTCTCGCACGAGCACCCTTCAGCTTCCAGGTGTTCCTAGAAGCCGCGTGCCTCCGAGATGGGTGTGCCTGAGTGGTCTCATGTCAGCTTCTCGTCGCTTTCCCCATGGAAACTGATTTTCACTCAGCATTGTCCCTCGAACAGCACCCCCACAAGGCATGTGGGATCCGCAGACAACGGAGGAATTCTGTAGCATCCATTGGTTGCCCCTTCTTCTAGAACCTTCTGCCTTTTAAGGTCCCCTCCCTTGAGCTCCCCTCAAAAGCTCTCTACTGTCTCTGCTTGGACTCTGTCTTTTTTTTTTTTTTAAGATTTTTTTTAAATTTATTTGACAGGTAGAATCACAGACACTGAGAGAGACAGACAAGAGAGAGAGGTATTCCAACCACTGGTTCACCCCCCAAATGGCCGCAACACCCAGAGCTGCCAGGAGCCAGGTGCCTCTTCCTGGTCTCCCATGCGGGTGCAGGGCCCAAGCACTTGGGCCATCCTCCACTGCCCTCCGGGGCCACAGCAGAGAGCTGGACTGGAAGAGGAACAGCCGGGACTAGAACTGGCGGCCATATGGGATGCCGGCACCGCAGGCAGAGGATTAACCCAGTGTGCCACGGCGCCGGCCCCTGAACTCCATCTTTTAAATGATCAGATAGGCTGGTGCCGCGGCTCACTAGGCTAATCCTCCGCCTTGCGGCGCCGGCACACCAGGTTCTAGTCCCGGTCGGGGCGACGGATTCTGTCCCGGTTGCCCCTCTTCCAGGCCAGCTCTCTGCTGTGGCCCGGGAGTGCAGGGGAGGATGGCCCAAGTGCTTGGGCCCTGCACCCCATGGGAGACCAGGAGAAGCACCTGACTCCTGCCATCGGATCAGCGCGGTGCGCCGGCCGCGGCGGCCATTGGAGGGTGAACCAACGGCAAAGGAAGACCTTTCTCTCTGTCTCTCTCTCTCACTGTCCACTCTGCCTGTCAAAAAAATAAATAAATAAAAATAAATAAATAAATGATCAGATAGCCTCCAAGTCTCCTTCCTGCTCTGTGAGGCAGCGGCCTGAGTTGCTCTTGACATCAGAGGAGTTGTGTGCGTGAGTGGAAGGCCCCAGCCTCCGCCTCTCTCTCCCACTGCAAGTGGAGGAAGGGGTAGGTGACACATTTTTGTCTCCACACGTGTGGACATGGACGCTTCCACTGGAAGAAATCAGTGGTTCTAGACAAGTTTTCACGTTGAACAACACGCAGACGTGGGTGCAAGGTGTTTATGGTGCGTCACGGGCAGCACCCACTGTCCCCAGCCACATGCAAGCCGACAGCCCCTGGAAGACTGGGTCTATGTTACACGCTCCTCGCCCCGGCCCGAGACTGGCTCTGCAGCTCCCGTACCTGGGAGCTGCCCCAACGCCCTTGTGCTTTGCACGGGGACCTCTGCCCTGCATTCTGTGGGCACAGCAGGGAAACAGGTGCGTGACTGTCCGGGAGGAGAAAGAGGCAGAAGCAGGCGTTAAACATCTCTGGGCTGTGTCCCGTCGGGAAGCAGCAGGGTCCCGCAGGAGGGCGTGGAGACGAGCTGGGGTAGGAGTGGAATGGAAGGACACTGCGGAGTCAAGGGAAGCGCCTTCTAAGACAAGAGAGTGGACGTCAGGTGTGCGTGGGCCTCGGGGGAGATCAAGGCTCTGCAGAGGTGGGGCTGCACAGTGGACGTCCCCGTGCCGCCGGACTAAGGGTGATTCCATCCCGACGTTGTCTGCCAGATACCCAGAGACACAGGGGGCATCAGCTCCGTGTTGCACCTGGGAAGTCTACACTTTATTTAGCTCGTGCTTCCAGAGATCGGGAATGAAAGACCAAGCGGCTGCGTATGGCGAGGGCCTGATGCGGCTTTGTTCATGGCACGAGGGAAGGCAGGCTGGGTGCGTGCAGCACGGGTCCAGCCCTGTGAGAACCTGCAGGAAGGCACGGATCCCTCTTAATGACCTAGCCACCTCTTAAAGGGCCAGCAGTGCCACAGGGCCATCAGGTTCAACAAGAGCTTCATGGGAGAGCAGCCATGTTCCAGCCACAGCAGGTGGCAAAGCTAAGAGAGACATGGCCTGGACCGGACCTGACCTGGAGCCTCAGGAGACGCCAGGTTTAATCCTGACCGAGAGACCTCACGTGGACGGCAGGCACGCAGCCTGCACTTGCTGGAGGCTTTGACAGCTGGGGAGGGGGAGACTCCAGGGAGTTTGGTTTTAAAACTTCCAGTGGGGGGGATTCTTTTTGTAGATAAATAAGAATGCAAGTTTCCATTTTCCAAGGGACTAAACAGACTTCCTTGTTTGAATAAGTAAAGTTATTCACTAAAGTAGAACTTGATATAAATATTTATTTTTAAAAAATCAATATATAGGGGCTGGTGTTGTGGCACAACAGGTCAAGCTGCCACCTACAGCGTTGGCAGCTCTGTGAGAGCTGCTGTGAGTCCCAGCTACTCCACTTTTGATCCAGCTCCCTGCTGGAGGCACTTAAGAGAGATGACTGGCCGGCGCCGCGGCTTACTAGGCTAATCCTCCACCTGCGGCACCAGCACCCCAGGTTCTAGTCCCGGTTGGGGCGCCGGATTCTGTCCCGGTTGCCCCCCTTCCAGGCCAGCTCTCTGCTGTGGCCCGGGAGTGCAGTGGAGGATGGCCCAGGTGCTTGGGCCCTGCACCCCATGGGAGACCAGGAGAAGCACCTGGCTCCTGGCTCCGGATCAGTGCAGTGCCAGCCGTAGTGGCCATTTGGGGGGTGAACCAACGGAAGGAAGACCTTTCTCTCTGTCTCTTTCTCTCTCTCTCACTGTCAAACTCTGCCTGTCTAATAAAAAAAAGAGAGAGAGAGAGAGATAGAGAGAGAGAGAGAGGTGACGCACAGGCTGAGCAGGATCACTGTGTGCCGAGGAGCAGGCAGGAGGCACACCAACAGCGGGGGGGGGGGGTCCGCTTTTCTAGCTCCCACAGATGGGGGGGGTGTGCTATTTTCCTTTCTGCTCCTGGCTTGTTGTGTGTGACAGGACGACCTGCGGTTCCAGCCGTGTCCCCCTAAGTGACAGGCTCTCGCCCAGCTTCTGGCTGAGTCGTGTTCCATCGGGTGCTCACGTGAGTCAGATTTTCTGCATCCTCCCATAAGCGGATGGGGACTTGGGCTGTTGCCGTTTCTCTGTTCCTGTGAATCGAGCGGCGACAAGCAGTGTGGGGGAGCAGGGGGGGTGGGTGGTTGGCCAGAGAGAGCAGAAGCAGGTTCCGGTGCCCTGGGGCTCAGTCCGCGGCCACAGGTAACTTTCGTGCTTCAAGAAAGCTCGAGGGAGAGGTTTTGGACGTGCTCACCGCAAAGAAATGAGAAACGTTTCAGGAGGGAGGTGTGCTCACCCTGACTTGAACTTGACACAGGCGTGCGTGTGTCAGAACAGCACGTGGGGCTCATCAATGCGTGTGATTTTTACGTGTTGATGAAAAATGTTAGAGAGGGAAAGTAGCAAGAAAAGCACCAGTGGCCGTTGGTTGTGATCGGTGCGCACCACAGTGACCACATTCACTCGCGCCCGAGCCCAGCACTGAAATACAGCAGGAGACCAAAGTCAAGTGCGCCGACCGCACTGTCCGCATCTTACAGACGAGCCCAGCTCCAGACTACGCCGCGTGGGAATGCTTTTCAACACACAGTGAAGTCTCCGAAATTAGCAAGACGAACGCCATCTCCTTAATGAACATAAATGCAAAGACACTAAAGGGAATGTTAGTAAAATGAGTCCAGCGACGTGTTTCAAAGACCTTTTTCACCCAGTGAGATCCACACCAGTGCCACCAAAACAGCCATGATCAGATTCGAAGAGAGACTGGTAGGAGCTGCTTGTATGAGTAGAAGAAAACATTTAGTAAAGCATCAGTGGGAAAATAAGAAGATGCCCCTAGCCTGGCCCTGGGCACCCACCAGAAACCGTAACAGAGCCCAGTGCAGTGGCAAAGGCATGGAAATAATCGTGTTAATTCCCTTCAAGGTCAGAGACGCACACACAGAGTGTTCCTGCTGTCACAGTTCCTACTGACCGTCCCAGGAGAGCCTGAGACACCGAACTAACAGCAGAGAGGCAAGAATGGGAAAAGAAAGATCAAACGGTCGTTATCGGTGGAGGATGTGATGGCTGGCGCGGAATTAAACGAAGCTACAGACCGCTAGACAGCAGATCAGAGCCGAAAAGCAGAAGGCTTGCTACACGCAGGAAAGACAAACTCCACATGCAACAGCATTGAATGCCCACCTCATTCGTGGCAGCATTCCGTGGCAAAGCTTCCAGGAGCAAGTAGAAAGTACAAGCTGCCGGAAGAGAGGGAGAAGAGCAAGCTGGAGGATGTGCCTTCAATAAGCGGCGAGAGGCAGAAAGACCGCGTTCACGTTCGCGGAAGAGGCGCCTCCGAGCTGCCCCCTAACTGCCCTGCAACTTAGTGCTAGGCCAGTAAAACTCTCACCAGCGCCTTTTAATGGGTGTGACAAACCAGTTCTAAAATTTGTGTGAAAGAGGAAATGGCCCCAAACGGCCGGGCTATTTAAGAAGAGTGAGTGGAAGGACTCACGCATTAAGCAGGGAGACGTGTTCTGAAGCGCTGACACGTAGAACAGCGAGTTACTGGCTGAGACACGCACCCGTGCCAGGGACCAGGCTGAGAGCCAGGAAAGAGAGCCCCACACGGACGGGGCTGCGTCACGCGTCACGGCTGGGGTGGGCTTTGCAGGGCAGCGGGCAGGGGGCAGAAGGCTCAGAAAACAGGGCAGGCACAATGGGACTGTAGTGGGAAAAGCAAAACCTGGAAACTTCGAGACAACGTGACATCAGGATGTTCTAACTTTAAGGCAAAGAGCATTTCCTACAGAGGAGGAAAGATGTGCCTGACTAACTGGAGATTGGAAGCTTTGTGCAACAACAGCAAAAATCCTGTCGCTAAGACAAATCACAGATAAGGGGGGGGCACACACGTGCATCAGAGCAGCAATGGGGTCAATAAAGAAAACCTTCAAGACAGGTGGGGAGGGAAGCAGGCGGCCGGCCAGATACATGATGGATGGACTTAAAGATAAACTCTCTAGGGCTGGCCCTGTGGCTCAGTGGGCTAAGTCTCTGCTTGCAGTGCCGGCATCCCATATGGGCGCCAGTTCAAGTCTCAGATCTCCACTTCCCATCCAGCTCTCTGCTGTGGCCTGGGAAAGCAGCAGAAGATGGACCAAGTGCTGGGGCCCCTGCACCCACGTGGGAAACCTGGAAGAAGCTCCTGGCTCCTGGCTTCAGATCAGCTCAGCTCCAGCTGTTGTGGCTACTTGGGGGAGTGAATGGCAGATGGAAGACCTCTCTGTCTGTCTGTCTCTCTCTCTCTCTCCATGCCTCTCCCTCTCTCTAACTCTGCCTTTCAAATAAATAAATAAAATCTAAAAAAGAGGAAGCAGCAATGGGGCAGGGGCTGGGGAGACCTGTAATAAAAAGAAAGAGATAAACACTCTAACAGAGAAACAGGCAAACACAGGAGCAGACAACCGAGAGTAGACTGCGCCCAAATGGGCTCTCCAGGGCTCAAAAACACGCTCATGTCACTGTCGCTGGGCCACGCGGGAGCTCATGTCAGTCAAAACCAAGCCATAGATCTCTGCTTGCTTTTGCAGTAGCCAAATCGTAAGATACGGCACTAAAAATAGAAACCTATCAGAAAGAACTAGTTCTGCAAAAGTTCTCAACTAGTCCTCAAACATCATGAGACCCACGAACACCATCCCTGGCCCTAGGCGTAGCCGTGGCTGAGCCACGGAGCAGGCAGCCCCTCCCGCCTGTCCCTTGTCTGGCCCGCCCTGAGGCCCCACAGCTGCCACTCTTCACTCTTTCCTGAGGGCAAGGGTCAGCTGGCCCCTTGGGCGGCGTCACCCGTCTCCAGATATGCAGGAGTGAATTTTCAGGTACTGGGGTCACTGGGGGATGGGTCCCCAACAGCCCGCTCCCAGGGAGGGTCTCGGGCGGGTGCAGCAGACCCCAGGACCATCGTGCGGGTGACAGGTGGAGGCTGGGCGTCTGAGAAGGCTTCCTCCATCCGCACACGGAGCTGAGGGCCTGGGGAGCCTCCTCTGGGCCTCAGGCCCCCGGACGCCAGCTCGGCCGCTCCCGGGGCTCTGGGCCCAGCGCTGTGCTGTGTGCTCAGCGGGGCCCTCCGGGACGTCCCGCCCACGCAGCCTTCCACAGAGCCAGAACACTTGGAGTTTCTGCCTCCTTTTTCTTCTCTCCTGCGCTCGCCTGCCAAATCCTCCCTCCCCTGCAGACTCCGGCCGTCTCCATCACGCAGATGGGCTGCAGCCCCCCGGGGGAAAGCAGGGCGAGGCACTGTGGTCACACCGCGGGGTGCAAGTCGGAGTCCGCATTGCCTGATTCCTCCCAGTGCCCCCCCACGTGACGCTGGCCCAGGGCCCTCCACCGTCTGCTCCTAGTTACACGGCCTGCCTTGTTCCCGCTTCCCTAGAACCCAGGAGCCGTTGGCCCACCAGGGGCGCAGGGGAAGCAGCAGGGAGGGGCGTCTCCCTGGAAGTCCCTGGCGGAGCCTCCCCAGGGAGCCAGGCCCGTCCTGTTCTCCCAGAGCCTCTCTTCACCCAGGACTCCCTGAATCCTTATTTGGTTGTTTACAGAAAACGCTGACAGCAGCAGATATGCAAGGGAGGGGCTCACGGTCTCCCAGAATTCACAGGAACCAGAGGAACACAAGTCGGGGTGCAGCAGGTAGGGCCGCTGCCTGCGGTGCCGGCATCCCGTGTGGGCGCCGGTTCAAGTCCCGTTTGCCCCACTCCCGATCCAGCTCCCCACTAATGCGCCTGAGAGGCAGCAGAGGACGGCCCAAGTCCCGATGGAGTTCAGGCCCCCGGCTTCAGCCTGGGCAGCTCTGGCCACTGTGGACATTCGGGGAGTAAACCAGTAAATGGAAGATCTGTGTGTGTGTGCTTGTGTGTGTGTGCGTGTGTGTGTAGCTCTGCCTTTCAAATAAATAAATCTTTATTTAAAATAAATAAAAGGGGCCAGTGCTGTGGCATGGTGGGCTAAGTCTCTGCCTATAGCACTGGTTCAAGTCCCGGCGGCTCCACTTCCAATCCAGCTCTCTGCTGTGGCCTGGGAAAGCAGTAGAAGATGCCCAAGTCCTTGGGCCCCTGCACCCACGTGGGAGACCCAGAGGAAGCTCCTGGCTCCTGGCTTTGGATCAGCCCAGCTCTGGCAGTTGCGGCCATTTGGAGAGTGAACCAGCGGATGGAAGACCTTTCTCTCTGTCTCTAACTCTGTCTCTCCAATAAATAAATAAAATCTTTAAAAAAAAAAAAAAAAAGGAAAACATGTTAAGAATATCACCGCCTCTCTGGTTTTCCTGTACATTCCATGACCCAGCACACATGTGATTTGTACTCCATGCTTTTCACAAGTGTCCAGCATCCGTTTTCCGGGCCAGTAGGTGGTCTTAAGAAACGTGGTCACAGCCTGGCTGGTTCGCTAGCGCTCAGCCCGTCATGACTGCTGGAGACCCCACAGGCAGCCTGATGAGCCCTGGCCCAGGCTGCGTCTCCCACGCCGTCTCTGCCTGCCCGGCAGGGAGGGAGAGGGCTTTGCCGCTCACTGTCCAAGTTGGCCACAGACTCCCGGGTACCGCGTTTCCACGGGTGGGGAGGGGCCGTGTCGCAGGCTGGATCCTGGCGGTGTCTGCGGGGCTGTCCCACGGGCAGCGAATCAGTCATTTTCCCTGCGATGGGAGAACTCCAGCCCCCGTCCACCTCCTCGCTGGTGCAGATCACGTGAGGCGGGGCTGCCCCTTGGGAAGGAGTCCGCAGAAGAACCACGCGGGGCCGCACTCAAAGGCGCTCTGAGAAGGCGGGGAGAGGCACACAGCACCACCCACTGCATGGTGGAGCTAACGCCCAAGCAGTAGGCAAGCAGGGACGGTCAGAAAACCATCAAGGAGCGGCAGGTTTGGGGAATCCCATGTGCCCGATGACAACGTACAGAATTTAAGTGCACCGGATTCGGGGCTTCACCGGCTGTATCTGACAACCGCGCCCCCCCCCCCCCAGCCTCACGAGCCCCTCGTCTGCCTGGCTGCCAGGCCCGGAGGTTGCACGGCCCTGCAGAGGTGAGCCCTCCACCGGGGACAGGAAGTAGAGGGAGTCGCGCCGTCAGCCGCGAAGGAATCTTGTGACAGCAGAGCCAGGGTGCAGCAGCCCACTCCCGCACACATGGCTCCGTGCCCCCTGCCACGTGTGTGCCGGCCGCCAAGGGGGGGCTGGCGGAGGGAGGGGACGGCAGGATGAAGCCAGGCCGGGAGCGCTGAAGCCACCAGCCCAGCGCGCAGATCCTGGCCGCACTGACGGCTGAGTGTTTGCGGCCAACCTCCGGTCCTCAGTCTTCTCACCTGCGCAGTGGGTGCAGTGGGGCAGCGACTGGGGCGAGTTGTTGTGGGGCGGGGTGACAGGGTGCAGGGCTCGGAGCGCAGGATCCGCAGTGGCCCTGGAGGGGGCGGCATCCCCGTCCCCGCCTTTCTACAGAGGACTAAGGGTCCGGGTTGCTAAGACACCTGTTCAAGCGTGGCGAGCACTCGGGGTCCGCTCCTCGGGCTGGAGGGACGGGGACCCTCTGCTGCCCTGAGGTGGCCACGCCCACAGGAAGGGGCTGGGGCGGAGCAGGAGAGGGTCACTGCCGAGGGGTGTCCAGGGCTGTGCTCAGTGAGTTCGCGACGTGACGTGGACGGAGAGTGCAGGCCCCTCCATCCGTGGAGTGCGTACGGAAGGCGCCTCTTCCTGAGGCTGTGTAGGGTTGGGAGGGGGACCTGCATTGCTGGCTTGCACGGATCCTGTCACCCAGGAGGCTGCACCCAGTTAACCTCCATCGGCGTCCCCAGGAGCAGGAAAGGTGTCATTTAAACACGCTGAGCCTCGTCCCAGGAGGACCGGCTGGAGGGACCGGGCGCCCAGCTGGGACTCGCTCCCTGGACAGAAATGTGGAAAACAGCCTACAGAGCCGGGCTGTGACTCATCGGCCAGTGCCCCCGCGCTGCAGCTGGGGCCCAGGCGGCCTCGGCTTCTGATTCATGTTTTCCATGGAGCCTGGGGGGAGAGGGGGGGCTGGAAACCGCCTGGACGCGGCTGCAGCGCCCACTGATGCTGGCGCAGGCTGCCCACGGTCAGCAGGGAGCCTGGAGCTGCCTGCTGCCTGTGTTGCCCGCCCAGCTGCCGCCTGGGCTCCTGCGGATGGCCAGGGACGTGGCTGTGCTCACACGGGAGACCCAGTGACCCAGAGGGGTTCCCCCAGGCCACCAGGCCAGCGCAGGAGGGAGTCGCCGGCCCCACCGGGTGGGGCGGGGGCGGGGGCCCTCTGGTCTTTGTGTGGTTGTGGTTTTTGTCCCCGCGGGGAAGTTCTGTGCACAGAACACCACATGGTCTGCAT